>NC_090180.1:44947250-45082250 GCF_024679245.1 Pseudorasbora parva
AGTAGCCAATCACAGATTTGTTTGTTGATTTCTACAACACAATGGCCAATCAGAGGTGTTAAAGTTAGAACACACACACAGCCACACACAACTCTATGGGCCCTATTTTAACGATCTGAAACGCAAGTGTCAAAGCGCGCACAAGTAACTTTGTGGACGGGTCTCGGCGCTGTTGCTATTTTCCCGGCGGGATAAATGGCTCTTGCGGCCGGCGCAAATCTAAAATGGGTTGGTCTGAAGTAGCTTCATTATTCATAGGTGTGGTTTGGGCGTAACGTGAATAAACCAATCAGAGCGGCATCCAACATTCCCTTTAAAAACAGGTGTGCAAGTTCCATTATGGATTGCTATTATTATGGCGTATTTACCAGGCGCACGCCAGGAGCGGTTCACAGCCGAGGAGACGGATGTTCTTGTAAGAGCAGCCCTTACGAAACAAAAATATATTGCAGTATATTGGAAAATTTCATGCAATACATTAGGAAATATATTAACATATATGGGAATTAATATTTATATCTTTCAATATATTGCAATATATTGAAAGCGGCAATCATTTGTATATTTCGCAATATATTACATGAATATATAATATATTTTATAATACCATCAATATATTATTCCATATATTTACAATATATTAAAATATATTTCAACTTATATATTGGTAAATATATTTTCCTTTCGTAAGGGAGTGAAAGACAGAGAAGTTGTGTTGTATGGGGATGGGAGAAACCCACCCAAAATAGCTTCGGTTAAACAGTCGTCTGTTAAATAGACGTCGGTTAAACAGTTTTTCAGTCGATTTTTCTTGACGGACAAACGAATTTGTCAATTGGGCAAACAGGTCTGATCCTTAATTACTACAATTGAATAATTTGTAAGCTAGATTTATGCCTATTTTTTCACATCTTCGTGGCACACCACAATGTGTTAATATTTTTTTTAGTGTAACAATTTATGATTTGCAAAAATAACTGTTGCATCTGTGTAGATTTCATGAGCAAAGTATGTGCACGCTATACATTTTGGTCAAGCATGCGCCCTTAAAATAGCATAATGAACAATGCGCAACGCGCCACTGACTTTAGACCAGGTTTTTTCTGGTCAGTGGCGCAACTGTTTAATGGAACAGCAAAATAGCACCAGGGATTGTTTGCGCCGGAACACGCCTCCTTTTTTTGCGCTGAACCGCCTAGGGAGCGCAAGTTCATTCACTAGTTTAGCGACGTGCTTCTGTGGAGGGAAAAGCGCGCTTTGCGCGGGTGCAAAATAGGAATGACACATGCGTCGGTGTACAAAGTCAATAGGGCTTGGGCACCGCGTTGCATTCTGGGACGTCGCGGCCATGTTGATGGCCTCGCGAATGTAAACATACAGCAAGTCGAATGAGGAGAAGCAGAGTTGGGAGAAAGAAAAAACTTGTTAAAATCCTGAAGGGGATGTGGAATTTACCGGGATACGTTAAATAGGGAAGGCAGGGACCGCTACAGAGACAAAATCGGAACTATTAAAGTTTTGGATCCAAATGAATTTCCAAAGAAAGAGCGGAGCACCGACGACGACGAAAACTTTATTTTGTTGGTCCCCAACAGACATTCTACTGACTATAAGTAACTTTGCAACTACAATTCAGCTTATTCTACTAATCCGAACCCAAACACATATAACCATAACCTACTAACAGTACAGTTAATACTCTAATTAGTGTTAGTTGACATGCTGTTGAAAACGTACATAGTAGAATGTTTAAAGTGGACTATCGAAATAAAGTCTAACCGAAACGTATATATTATTATTATTTTTATTATATAAGAAATTGCTCTGCCTCCGTTTTTATTTGTTATTGCAATGTTATTGTTTACTATATTTATAATTTGCACTTCCTCCATTTTCTGTCTTTTGTTGTTATTTTATAGATACATATTTATTTGCTTATATAGTATTGAAATAATTTTTAAAAAAAAGTGTATTTATTATTTTTATATAAAGTGCACTCCATTATATAAAGTGCAACAACTTGCACTCCGTTTTCTGTGTTCATTTTTTATTTGTAACCTTTTACCTTGAAGCATTCCACATTTCTGTGTTATCAGGTTGCACTACTTGCAAATAAACACTAAAAAAACATCTGATTGTGTGACAATTCTTGCTTTTTGCACATCGTACTGTTATTACTTCTTGTCCGTGGTTGCACCTCCAAGCATGAATGCGGTGGAAAGTTAATCCATTTTCGACATTTCCCATGGTGATTATGTGTTGCGTTGTTACACCCCAAAATGCAGCAACGGTTTACCATAGTTGAAATAACGCCAAAATAATCAAATTAAGACACACGACTGAGAGGGAGTATGTCTATAAACAGTGCGCAGTAGTCCGAGTAGTAGTAAAGGATGCCATCAACATGGCCGCCACGCCAAGTAATGACGTCATGACGCCCAAGCCCTATTGCGCTGGGTGCAAGATAGGGCCCTATGAATTTAACCTGCTTTGTCCCAATTCGCCTACTTATACTACGTCCTAGAAGTATGTACTCTTTGTGAAGAAAAAGTACATACTTTTGAGTGTGAAGCAGAAGAGTATGCAAGCTTCGGAAGATACTACTTCATCATCTTTAATGGACTCTGTCTCTTAGTTATGTGCATCCCATCACCGTTTAAACTACCGCTCTGTCAGTCATCGTCAGATTCGTCACATTCAGTTTAATTTCCTACCGTATCGGAGAGAAAAGTAGCTGTACGTCAATTTGCCATGTGTGTGTCTTTAATGCAGAGACTCTCCTCGTGTTTGCAGTTTAAATGGCGCATTTAAAAGTTAATGGCCAAACGTGTCCTTACAAATGCTCACAATGCTGCTGCAGGTGAAATATCATGTGGATAACACTGGATAAATATTATTTTGTCAGGTTAAATACTAATAATTGATCACTCAAGCCCCTTTATCTAAACCTCTCTTTAACAATTGGACTCGCACATCCGTCATGTTTGTAGTTTTTAACACTTTTTATCGGAGTTTGTAGTTCTAA
The DNA here is from genome assembly GCF_024679245.1 of Pseudorasbora parva. Taxonomy (NCBI): domain Eukaryota; kingdom Metazoa; phylum Chordata; class Actinopteri; order Cypriniformes; family Gobionidae; genus Pseudorasbora; species Pseudorasbora parva. Next base: position 44,950,276 of record NC_090180.1, read on the forward strand.
TCCAATCCTCATCCAATTCACAATGGCTTGTGGGCAATATCAGCCGTTAAGAGCGTGCGTTGATCAGCACTTCGAATTCTGACCGGAAATAGTACATTCAGCATATTATAATTTGGGACATACTAATTCTATTTTCAAATACTTAGTATGATAGTATGCAAAATTGGGACGCAGGGACTGTCTTCTCGAGGAGGAACTGCGCCTGGATGACATCTGCTTCTAGTGCTACTTGAAGATGACACATGCCCAGTTTGATAACCTGTCAAACCGGATGTGTCAATAAGCTCTGCACCGATCAGCTTGCGCAACAATACGTCATGCAAATTTTCTGCTTAAGTTGACATTTTTCAAAAGCAGTACCCAGTTTGCATCATTCGCATCTCCTGGTGCAAATTCATGTCTTTGCATTGACTTTGAATGTAATCTACTCACAAAAAATATTTAATTAATTAATAATTTAAATCACGTTTGGAGTGAACATAATGTAACGTGGTCCTAACACCCCAGTATAGTGATGGGGACACTATACTGTCAATAAGCACTGTCCTTCGGATGAGACGTTAAACCGAGGTCCCGACTTTCTGTTCGTTAAAAATCCCAGGCCAAATTTGTCCACTGGCCTCTGTTCATCACAGCCTCCTAATCATCCCCATATACTGACTGGCTTCATCACTCGGTCTCCATTCCACCATAAGCTGGTGTGTGGTGGCTGTTCTGGTGCAATATGGATGATTGGTGGTGGTTGAGGAGATCCCCCCTTCCATGTAAAGCACTTTGAGTACCTAGAAAAAGTGCTATATAAATGTAATAAATGATTAGTATTATTGTCTTGCCTCTACAATGACAAGCTATAGACTCCTTTCTACCTTTACCTACCTGTGAACTTACCTGATCGTCTCCTGTGCCATTCGGCTCCTGTGTCATTCACTCTTGCCTGCATTGATCTTTTTTATTTTTTATTTTTTTACTGAATTTTGGCTCCTTTTTGAGTCAGAGTAAATGTCCAACCCATCTGTTTTGATTGAGTAACCTGTAGATCAGTGCTGACTTGAGCCCCAAACTGTTTCAGACGGTTAAATCCGATTTGGTGGACTCATTCAAACAGTTTACTCTTTCTGAGTTAACTTTTTCACACAGGTCATGTGACGTCACATGCCTTCAAACACCCTAACGCTTCTGCTGTCCCTTCCTGAAACTGACACATGAAATACACCAGTAATTGCATTCAAAAGATTATCGTAATTGCTTCCATGTCCCATCGCACCGGTCAGGCTATGACCTTTCCATCTGGTCTGGCTGGATGATAGTGATCTGGTTAGAACGGGTAGTTTAGCTCAGCATTTAGATAACACGGATCACGACACGGTTGCGCTCTTGTCTCCCAGCAGACGTCAGATGATATCAACACGGGTATGGCAGCGCTGAAAAACGCCCACAGCGCTCTATACTGAAGACACGTTTGTTTAAAGTAAAATGATGTGCTGCTTTTACAAAGAAATCCCTGAATATATTTGGATAAAGTGCTTAGTTCGGTTGTGATTGGATGGTATTATTGTGTTAGAAGAGTCCAGAGGCTATTCCATGAATCTAAGCTTAAATATGCTCAATATGTGTGTCCTGTGATGATTAATGTACGCAAAATCAAAATATTACACTAATACATCATCATCACCATTGAGTCTATCAAAATTGTTCACTTCTGAAAAACTGGACTATTGCTCCTAATAAAGTCCTCTGAGTTGTGACAGTCTAATGGTGAATCTCATTGTTCTGTGGGAAGTCTAAACCTCGCAGACAGCCGCGGTTTTCTCACAGGAGCTCTAAAGGTTCCAGCCAACAAACTCTGTTATGTGCATCCGTTCATCCATCAACGTGTCCGCTTCCCCTGGACCTCCTGCCAATTATAGATTTTGTTCAAGGATGTCATGCTCATGCTTCAAACTTGAGAAGCAGAAATACTGTTAAAGTGATGTGGTCTGGAAAGTTTGTGGTCTGGAAAGTTTGCTCTGTGTCAAACCTCGGGGGGTTTTATAGACCAATCAATATGTGGTCATTTCAACTTTTTGTTTCTCTTAAAAATCCTTTGAATAGGCACAGATGCTATGAAATGAATGTGGAAAGCAGCTCCGAACATTTTATCATGGAAGAGTATAAGAAAATGTTTCTATTAAGATCTGTGACTTATGAAAGAATATTATCAATCCACAAAACTGAATTGTGTTGCAGCCTGGAATAAACCACACCATCATTGGGCCAGAGGAAAACCCTCTGCTTTTTCTCCCTTTCTGTCACCTGATGGAGCTTGGATTTAGGGTTTAAGACACGTATGGCCAGATTTACTAACAGCTGTCACCAGTGCGAACCCTCTTGTGGCATTAAAAAACAACTGTCAGGATTTAATAAAGTCACGCAATGAGAAATTAGCCCTGAAAAGGTGTGGACAGGGTTATTTTTGATGCAGAACTGATTGCAGTTTTCCTTTTAGAAGCAAAATTTATGTGAAAAGAGGGTTTTCACTAATACATTTTCTGGTATTTGTGGCCAAAAAAGCACATCTTGCTAATCCGAATCTGTCACGTCACAAACAAGGGAAAAGGGTGCGAGGACTCAAGTGCAGAAAATGATAATTTATTATAAAATAAAACATAAACTCAAAACAAAACCCACGAGGGGGAAAAACACATAATAGAATAATATAAATACAAACTTAAACAAACCAACAGAATCACGGGGAGGACGGAAGACGCAGACATTACACAAGGATCCAACCCAGACTGACAAACACAAGGAGATTATAAAGGGAACCAACAAGGCAGATAATGAGGGAGAACAGGTGGGGCAAATTAACCAATAACACTAATCAGATGACAAGGGGGAGGGATCTGACAATGACACATGCTCAACATAACAAACCCACAAGTGCACACAAGACAGGACAGGCATGTGACATTACCCCCTCCTTAAGGAGCGGCTACCAGACGCTCCACTAGGGACGGGCGGGACAGACCAGGGCGGCACGGGAGGGACAGACCAGGGGGGCACGGGAGGGACAGACCAGGGGGGCACGGGAGGGACAGACCAGGGGGGCACGGGAGGGACTGACCAGGGGGGCACGGGAGGGACTGACCAGGGGGGCACGGGAGGGACAGACGAGGAAGAAACAGACAAGGGAGGGGTAAACAAGGGAGGGACAAGGAAAACAAAAAGTTCAAGAGGCCACGGTGGCACACAAAGTTCGAATGGCCAGGACGGCCCGCCGAGGTCGGGAGGCCCACCGAGTTCAGGCGGCCAGGGCGGCGCGGTGAGAGCAGGACTCCTGGGTGGCGCGGTGAGTGCAGGGGGCGCCAGGGAGGAGCGGTGAGAGCAGGACGCCTCAGCGGCGCACGGAGAGCAGGACGCCTCAGCGGCGCACGGAGAGCAGGACGCCTCAGCGGCGCACGGAGAGCAGGACGCCTCAGCGGCGCACGGAGAGCAGGACGCCTCAGCGGCGCACGGAGAGCAGGACGCCTCAGCGGCGCACGGAGAGCAGGACGCCTCAGCGGCGCACGGAGAGCAGGACGCCTCAGCGGCGCACGGAGAGCAGGACGCCTCAGCGGCGCACGGAGAGCAGGACGCCTCAGCGGCGCACGGAGAGCAGGACGCCTCAGCGGCGCACGGAGAGCAGGACGCCTCAGCGGCGCACGGAGAGCAGGACGCCTCAGCGGCGCACGGAGAGCAGGACACCTCAGCGGCGCACGGAGAGCAGGACGCCTCAGCGGCGCACGGAGAGCAGGACGCCTCAGCGGCGCACGGAGAGCAGGACGCCTCAGCGGCGCACGGAGAGCAGGACGCCTCAGCGGCGCACGGAGAGCAGGACGCCTCAGCGGCGCAGGGAGAGCAGGGCGCCTCAGGGGCGCAGGGAGAGCAGGGCGCCTCAGCGGCGCAGGCAGGGTGTTGGGGAAACTTCTCCAGTCCAGCAGTATCCACCGGCACTGGGACCACCGGAATACGATCTGCTGGCATTGGGACCACCGGAACATGATCTGCCGGAACTGGGACCACCGGAACACGATCCACCGGCACAGGGACCACCGGAACACGATCCACCGGCACAGGGACCACCGGAACACGATCCACCGGCACAGGGACCACTGGAACACGATCCGCCGGAACTGAGACCACCGGCACACGATCCACCGGAACTGGGACCACCGGAACTGCCTCCGGGGCTTCGGATAAAGCCCTGTGCTCCTTCCACGCATGCAGGACTGCCACCACAAAGCATCCCATCACAGCCCTCCAGGCCGTTTCCGGACTCGGGACCACCGGAACGGAGTCCACCGGCACAGGGACCACCGGCACAGGGACCACCGGAACACGATCCACCGGCACAGGGACCACCGGAACACGATCCACCGGCACAGGGACCACCGGAACACGATCCACCGGCACAGGGACCACCGGAACACGATCCACCGGCACAGGGACCACCGGAACACGATCCACCGGCACAGGGACCACCGGAGCACGATCCACCGGCACAGGGACTACCAGAGCACGATCCACCGGCACAGGGACCACCGGAACATAATCCACCTGAACTGGGACCACTGGAACAGGCACGGAGGGAGCCTTCCTTCTCCTCCTCCGTTTCAAGACCACCAGAACTGGGTCCATCGGCATTGGGACCACCGGAACACGATCCACCGGCACCGGGACCACCGGCACAGGGTCCACCGGAAGTGGATCCATAGGTACCACCGGACTCCGGAGAGGGGCCCTCCTCCGCTGTCCAATGAAATAATCCACAGTCACCTCGAATGTTGCCCCCTCCAGTGCCCTCATTACAGTCCAATCGAATGGTTTGTCGAGGGCATAATTGAAGAGCTCCTTAAGAGTTTCATCTCTGTATCCCAGTCCCTCTGCAGCCCTCTTAAACTCCTGTGCAAATTCCCTCAGATCAGTTCCTTGTTGCCGCATAGCTCTAAGGGAGCTAAACTGGACTATACGGTCCCAGAGGGGACAGGAGATAGCAGAGGGAGGGGATTGCGGTGACCTCTTTCTCCGCTGAGTCCTCATATTGGTTGGATCCTTCTGTCACGTCACAAACAAGGGAAAAGGGTGCGAGGACTCAAGTGCAGAAAATGATAATTTATTATAAAATAAAACATAAACTCAAAACAAAACCCACGAGGGGGAAAAACACATAATAGAATAATATAAATACAAACTTAAACAAACCAACAGAATCACGGGGAGGACGGAAGACGCAGACATTACACAAGGATCCAACCCAGACTGACAAACACAAGGAGATTATAAAGGGAACCAACAAGGCAGATAATGAGGGAGAACAGGTGGGGCAAATTAACCAATAACACTAATCAGATGACAAGGGGGAGGGATCTGACAATGACACATGCTCAACATAACAAACCCACAAGTGCACACAAGACAGGACAGGCATGTGACATTACCCCCTCCTTAAGGAGCGGCTACCAGACGCTCCACTAGGGACGGGCGGGACAGACCAGGGCGGCACGGGAGGGACAGACCAGGGGGGCACGGGAGGGACAGACCAGGGGGGCACGGGAGGGACAGACCAGGGGGGCACGGGAGGGACTGACCAGGGGGGCACGGGAGGGACTGACCAGGGGGGCACGGGAGGGACAGACCAGGAAGAAACAGACAAGGGAGGGGTAAACAAGGGAGGGACAAGGAAAACAAAAAGTTCAAGAGGCCACGGTGGCACACAAAGTTCGAATGGCCAGGACGGCCCGCCGAGGTCGGGAGGCCCACCGAGTTCAGGCGGCCAGGGCGGCGCGGTGAGAGCAGGACTCCTGGGTGGCGCGGTGAGTGCAGGGGGCGCCAGGGAGGAGCGGTGAGAGCAGGACGCCTCAGCGGCGCACGGAGAGCAGGACGCCTCAGCGGCGCACGGAGAGCAGGACGCCTCAGCGGCGCACGGAGAGCAGGACGCCTCAGCGGCGCACGGAGAGCAGGACGCCTCAGCGGCGCACGGAGAGCAGGACGCCTCAGCGGCGCACGGAGAGCAGGACGCCTCAGCGGCGCACGGAGAGCAGGACGCCTCAGCGGCGCACGGAGAGCAGGACGCCTCAGCGGCGCACGGAGAGCAGGACGCCTCAGCGGCGCACGGAGAGCAGGACGCCTCAGCGGCGCACGGAGAGCAGGACGCCTCAGCGGCGCACGGAGAGCAGGACGCCTCAGCGGCGCACGGAGAGCAGGACGCCTCAGCGGCGCACGGAGAGCAGGACGCCTCAGCGGCGCACGGAGAGCAGGACGCCTCAGCGGCGCACGGAGAGCAGGACGCCTCAGCGGCGCACGGAGAGCAGGACGCCTCAGCGGCGCACGGAGAGCAGGACGCCTCAGCGGCGCACGGAGAGCAGGACGCCTCAGCGGCGCACGGAGAGCAGGGCGCCTCAGCGGCGCAGGGAGAGCAGGGCGCCTCAGGGGCGCAGGGAGAGCAGGGCGCCTCAGCGGCGCAGGCAGGGTGTTGGGGAAACTTCTCCAGTCCAGCAGTATCCACCGGCACTGGGACCACCGGAATACGATCTGCTGGCATTGGGACCACCGGAACATGATCTGCCGGAACTGGGACCACCGGAACACGATCCACCGGCACAGGGACCACCGGAACACGATCCACCGGCACAGGGACCACCGGAACACGATCCACCAGCACAGGGACCACTGGAACACGATCCGCCGGAACTGAGACCACCGGCACACGATCCACCGGAACTGGGACCACCGGAACTGCCTCCGGGGCTTCGGATAAAGCCCTGTGCTCCTTCCACGCATGCAGGACTGCCACCACAAAGCATCCCATCACAGCCCTCCAGGCCGTTTCCGGACTCGGGACCACCGGAACGGAGTCCACCGGCACAGGGACCACCGGAACACGATCCACCGGCACAGGGACCACCGGAACACGATCCACCGGCACAGGGACCACCGGAACACGATCCACCGGCACAGGGACCACCGGAACACGATCCACCGGCACAGGGACCACCGGAACACGATCCACCGGCACAGGGACCACCGGAGCACGATCCACCGGCACAGGGACTACCAGAGCACGATCCACCGGCACAGGGACCACCGGAACATAATCCACCTGAACTGGGACCACTGGAACAGGCACGGAGGGAGCCTTCCTTCTCCTCCTCCGTTTCAAGACCACCAGAACTGGGTCCATCGGCATTGGGACCACCGGAACACGATCCACCGGCACCGGGACCACCGGCACAGGGTCCACCGGAAGTGGATCCATAGGTACCACCGGACTCCGGAGAGGGGCCCTCCTCCGCTGTCCAATGAAATAATCCACAGTCACCTCGAATGTTGCCCCCTCCAGTGCCCTCATTACAGTCCAATCGAATGGTTTGTCGAGGGCATAATTGAAGAGCTCCTTAAGAGTTTCATCTCTGTATCCCAGTCCCTCTGCAGCCCTCTTAAACTCCTGTGCAAATTCCCTCAGATCAGTTCCTTGTTGCCGCATAGCTCTAAGGGAGCTAAACTGGACTATACGGTCCCAGAGGGGACAGGAGATAGCAGAGGGAGGGGATTGCGGTGACCTCTTTCTCCGCTGAGTCCTCATATTGGTTGGATCCTTCTGTCACGTCACAAACAAGGGAAAAGGGTGCGAGGACTCAAGTGCAGAAAATGATAATTTATTATAAAATAAAACATAAACTCAAAACAAAACCCACGAGGGGGAAAAACACATAATAGAATAATATAAATACAAACTTAAACAAACCAACAGAATCACGGGGAGGACGGAAGACGCAGACATTACACAAGGATCCAACCCAGACTGACAAACACAAGGAGATTATAAAGGGAACCAACAAGGCAGATAATGAGGGAGAACAGGTGGGGCAAATTAACCAATAACACTAATCAGATGACAAGGGGGAGGGATCTGACAATGACACATGCTCAACATAACAAACCCACAAGTGCACACAAGACAGGACAGGCATGTGACAGAATCAAGCTGAATCCTGATCCGAAAAACGGAATCAAGCTAATGGCACTATTAGTCTTCTTTACAGCTGCTTATAACTAATTTCATACTTCATGAACTTAACAGTTATTGAACTGAATTTCAAAATTGTCACATATTGGATGACGTTTTGATCATTGATACTGTTATTTATTACCATGAAGCTGTTTTGAAAAAATATGTATTGTATAAAAATTGTATTGTAAAAAAATATTTAAATATTGCAACGGGTTCAACAAACCACAACAAACCAGGAGGGGTTACCTGCGAACTAATGTTCCTCTAGGGCCATTTTCCTGGTTGCATTCTCACCGCCAGTAGGAACTCATAATCTGCAATTGTTGTTGTGACAGCACCGAGACCGCCAGAGCCTGACACACTGTGCTCACACTCTTAGAAGAAAAGGTTTTATCGGGGCTACGTTGGAACCCCTAAAAGGTTCACTGCAAAAAAATATTTTCTTACTTAGTATTTCTGTCTTGTTTCTGGTTCAAACATCGCTAGACAAGAAAAAGTAATTGTCTTATTTTGGGGAAAAATAACTCAAAATTAAGAGAGTTTTTGCTAAGATAGGAAATGCATTTTTCTATAGGCTTATAGAACCCTTTTTGGGTGCCAAAAGTGCCAAAATGGTTATTTCCTGTCATTAGAACCCTTTAGCATAAAAGGGTCTTTGGAGTATACTCAACTATACTTCTATATAGAACCTTTTAAGTGTTCCAAATACGTAACGCCGAATGTGCACATTCTCTGCCTTCATTAGTTTATGATCTGTTTAATAGTCCTAAATTAATACGTTATTATTAGATAGAGCTGTTATTGTAGACAGGATATGAAAATGTATTAAAAAAGAGTAACGAAATAAGTAATCCACACCCCGTGAAGCATCCTTTTGCATTCTTATTTTTGACGAAACAAATTTGTTTTTTATTCTAAAAGGACATGAAATTACATCATCTACTCAAACTAAAGTCAAAAGATTTGGTGAGCTTAATATTGTCAATTTATTTTAGCACACAATGATGGGAACACTGAAGTGCACAGCATTCGTGATTCTACTCATGTATACTGCCAATGGAAAAAAGTGTCTATATAAGATATGATTTTAAAATAAAAAATAGTAGAATGTGATATTGTGTATATAAATTGGATGTCAAATTTAATTGATGTAATGAATTTGAATGAGAAGTGTATTTTCTGAATCAGAATATTTGTGATATGTGACTGATGGCCCTCTGTGGGTCTGTCATAATTGGATTTGTCTTCTGCTCTTCATCCATGAATACATTTTATTCAGCGTCCGTTTAGAATAATAAACAGCTTACCTGTAGTCAAAGCACATTTTTTATTTTAATTAATCCACTTTAGTTTTCCTTAAATATAATAATGTTTATCACTTAATATGTTGACACTGTTCCTCTAATAATAATGCTAGTCTTAAAAAGGAATTGTTAAAATAACCGTTAAGCTGTCTCTTTCCTAGAATGGGATCGGACAGCGAGTGCATGTGGAGCAGAAGGTGAGCTATCACATGTGTACTGCGGGATCAATGCTCATTTAATGGTAGCGAATGAAACTGGATCTGTCAGGTGTACAGTGATTTTATAGTAATTTACCAGGACAGTCTGTATCTGCTGACAGTGAAGGTCTTGGAGGCTCATCTGGTTAAGACGCTGAACTCTAATAAGATCACCGGCAGTGCCAAGTCTTCTGACAACATAAATCAAAATCAAGGTGCCTATAAAGGATCAGAGAGCGGCACAAAAGTGGCTTCCTCTTTAGATGGACTTGTGTTTGTTAGCATTCTGAACCCTGTGAGAGAAGAGAATTCTTCCATGTGCTAAACCCACCAAAGTGAAAGAAATAGAGGTCTCCTAGGGGTTGTTTCCAACTAGTTTGGGCCGTTTATTTGTACAAGAACAGTACAGTTTGGGGGCCTGAAAACGCAAGCTTTAGAAAACAAGTTTCAAAGTGCAAGTTTTTGGGGGAAAAAACAAATACTTGTATCACCTCTGTGTAAACTACAAAAATGCAAAGGAAAAATGTTTCCGTTTTTAGCACATCGTTGTCGTATAAACGCACCCTAAAACCTCTCGATTGGCTTTATGCCAGCCATCATATGTACAAACGAATTGACAGCGATTTCTATCCAACGTTAGTCTACTCCGATGGCATCCATGTTCTTAGCTCATTTTGACCAGATTCATTGAGCTTCCAGATAACAACATTGTGTTAGCCCAGAACCAGTCCACATCTGGCACATGAGGGACGATGACCTGGCCCACATGCCACATGAAATGACAGCCCTTGGGTGGCCCACTCCTGTTTGCCAGATCTGGGCCACAAGCAGACCACAGCAATGCCACATATCAGCCAAGAGCAAACAAATAAACCTAAACTGGACCTTATCTGAGCCACAAAATCTGTGTATGTTAAATATGGAGTTATCTCAGCTTTAATAAACCTGTTAACAAGCAAAATCAGAATAGGAAAAACAGATTAGCAGAAATACAAGACTTCAGATTTCAGACCTCCTTAGATAAAATCAACTGAATCTTTCAAGATCTCAGCAGAGTTGTTTCAACCGGACTAAAACCAACCATTAGTGTCATTTTCTTAAACCTAGTGGTTGAGTTTGTCCATATTTGACCCAAACATGGGTTGAAACAACTCAGCACTTTGCACTCTAAAAAATGCTGAGTTGTTTCAACCCATGTTTGGGTCAAATATGGACAAACTCAACCACTAGGTTTAAAAAAAAAAAAAATGACACTAACGGTTGGTTTTGGTCCATACTTGACCCAAACATGGGTTGAATCATGGAATCATGTTCCTATCAGGAACATTTGTTATCGGCACAATCTCTCCAGAACTAACTGACACAAATTGATGCGCTCCCAGTAGAAGACAGACCTGCTGGAGAATTCATTTAAGTGTTTTGGCAAATTAACCACAGATAATGGAAACAGCAAAAGCCATTTTATAGCAGGCTGTTACACAGGTGGCCAGTGAATGTTCAGCATTTGCTTACCATAGTAACGACCTGCAGGTTGTGCATCTCACACTTAGAAATAAAGGGTTATTTGCAGCAACTGAGCGAAGAGAATTATTCTGTCGTCTTCCGTTGCTATATGGCTCTTAATAGATAAATATAGTCATTCCATACGGTTCGTACCAGTATTTTGTTTGCTGGGTTCTAAAGCACTGATATGTAAATGTGGATTGAATTTGATGTAACTGGATTTTGTTTAATGCATTATGTATTTTTTTTTTCCTCAAAGGATCTGAGGTCACTCCTCTGGCATCAGACTAAAGCCCTTTATTTCTGATGTCTTCTGGAGGAAAAACACAATGAATGATACGACATGCAAAAACAACATCTCTGAAACTACTTTTCTGTTCAGCTGATGTCACTATTATTTTCGAACTCCTCCATTTCATCCATTTGAATGGATCTCACACACTCACAGATGCCAAATGTCAGAAATTACTTGGCTGCTTTTATTACAGAGCTGTTCAGTTCACTGCATGAAAGACAGGCAGTGAAAACAGACTAAGTTTAGTGCCATTACCATTTAACTGGACTGACCTTTACAGCGATGTCTCAGAACCTTCTGTACTTGATGCATAAAAATGAATGAACCCGAAAGCAAAGAATGAAAAACAGGTGTAGGTGCCATTCTGTGATCAGATGAGTTGGGAGGCATTACTGTTTGTCAGCTGAAGGAGGAATAAAAAAAAAAAAAAAAACAGTAATGAATGATCCAACAAACCCAAAGATCACAGGCATTCAGTATGGTTTTCCGGCCTTGACCCTTGCGCACAGAGATTGTAATTCTTGTGCTCTTTGCAATTTTTCTCTGAGAAACTCCTTTCTGATATTACTCCACTATTTTTCGCCTCAGCATTGGGGGAATTGGTGACTTCTAAGAGACACTGCCACTCTGAGAGGCTCCTTTTACACCCAATCCTGTTGCAAATTGACCTAATAAGTTGCAAATTGGTCCTCTAGCTGTTCCTTATTAGCCTGACGCGGTCATACTCAATTCTAGTCAGAATATGAGTCTGAAACTGCTCCATTGGGCTGTGATTATGGGGTGTGTTTCAACCGAACCAGGAAAGACATCAATTGGATAGACCTACAACCAATCAGAGCAACGAAGCGACGTCAACAGAGCTCAACTGCTCTGTGTTGCCAAGTCCGCGTTTTTTCCCGCAGGTTGTTTTCCATGTCCGCGGGATCTTTTCTATTTATCCGCGGGTTGAAGCGACTATTATGTGATATATAGACCCATGAGTGCGAATTTTAGCAGGCAAACTTGCCAAAATAACACACATTTTACCCCCCAAACACCATTTTTTTCCCGGAGAACCCCCCGAGAAGCTATTGTTTAGGGCTATAGTTGGCGGGTTTTGTTGTGAAAACTTGCCAACCCTGTATGCACGTGCGCTGGAATAAACAATCTTTGCCGGTGTTGTAAAAAAGTAAAATAATTTAATGATACACAGAGTACTTACCCAACATGATCATCATTTCTGAGAGAAATTGTGAAGGTGAATGCAGATACAAACAAGCTCTCCATTTAGGATTCGAGTAAACATAACCCAAGCCCCTTTGATGACGTGATGATTACGTTACTGTTGATCATCTGTCCGTCATCGTCTAAAGCCCGCCCTGATGATTTCATTGGTCAGAACAGTTTCTGTTCGGGGATAATTACTCCTCTAAGGGGGATGTACATTTAACTTTTCCAGCCTCTAATTGCTACCTGTCCCAACTTTTTTGAAATGTGTAGCTCTTATGAAATCCAAAATGAGCCAATATTTGGCATGACATTTCAAAATGTCTCACTTTCAACATTTGATAAGTTATATATAATCTATTGTAGTAAGTTTATTGTAGTAAGTTTATGAGAGTTGTTATTAGTTATTGCATTCTTTTTTATTCACAATTTGTACAGTGTCAAAACTTTTCTGGAATCAGGTTTGTAATATGCATTGCTTAGGACTCCATTTGGACAATTTTAAAGCTGATTTCCTGAATATTTAATTTTTTTTGCACCCTCAGATTCCAGATTTTCAAATAGCTGTATCTTAACAAACCATACATCAATCGGAAGACCCTTATGACTAGTTTTGTGGTCCAGGATCACATATATTAAACAGGGTATTTGAGCGCTGCAATATTAAACAGGGTATTTGAGCGCTGCAATATATAGCAATATATATACACTGTAAAAAATAATACCCTATATCTACTCAATAAAATTGTGGCAACAGATTACAAGCAATGTTATTAATTAAATTCAACACACTTAAAAATTGAGTTAGAATTAATCAAATTAGCACATTAAAAATCAACTATTCAAAATGAGTAACTGCAAACATAACACAAAATAATTAAGTAAAATTTAAACAAAAATATTGGTTTCCTTGGACAAAAACCTGACTATGGTAATTAATACTACTTAATGGAATTGATTTGATTTAACACAAAATTAAGTTGGTATTATTATTTTTAATGAGTGGATTAATTAAAATCATTTAATTAAATCTGATTGCAGGTATGAATAACAGACAGACATCAAAGATGAATTACAAACTCATTTTATTGCCAACAAGTCACAAATTTTGTATTCTCAGTGTGAACATTGACTATTCTTTACCATCAGAACTGCAACTTCAAGGCCTGTGAGAACTTCCAAGCATTCGATAACAATTCCAGTGTCATTTGGACTGTCACTTTTAGCATCTGTCCTGGTCACAATTGCTGCCATCACAAGCTGTTCAATTCCTGACTGTTCTTCATTTTCCTTCAATCATAAACAGCAGTGAGACTCATAACCTAAGAAATATTGATTAAAAGAGAAAATCTAAACTCTGTTTGTATCTTACAATACTGATCAAACAAGTTAAGTCCAGTCAACAATATTATGGTTAAGTAACCAACAATAATTTATTTAAATTCACACATTTGGTATATTGAAATTAAGTTTGCATACGTTGAATTCTTTGATGAGATCTCCTGTACGTTCCCCAAGGAATTCTGTCATGCAGCGGATGTCCACCTCTCGTTATATCAACAGGACAATGTTCATCCTAAAAGACAGAAATTAATTAATGATATCTCCTCTAAGGGCCGTGACATTTACCAAACATGCTCTAAACAGTGCCAATAGCATAGCAACACCCTGGATAAGCAATCAAAATCAACAGCACATTTTAGATAAGTTAAATAAGTGAAAAATAATGCTTTTTCCTTTAAAATTTACTGAAGAAAACCAGATTAAAGGGTTAGTTCACACAAAATAAAATTTCATGTACTCACCCACGTCATCCGAGACCCATTTTTTGATTAAATCTGATCCACACATAGGCAGCAACGACAATGCACCTTTAAGGTCCAATAGGCCCTATATATTAAAAATTACATTCATATTACATCAAGTAGACAACTTGTACAATTTACAACAGCTTTTTCAAATATAAATTACATAATAGTCCTTACCTTTGTCAGAAATGAGTCTGCATCGAGGAACTCCAGTGCATGTGTGCCTCGTGCTGTGAGCTGCATTAAGCATGCGTTTTAACAGGAAATGCTTCTAAATTGAAAACAGCTTATTTGTATCATGTTGGATTAATTCAATATTCTCTCGAGTTGAAATTATTCAAAAATAATAGCTAAATCCTTAACAACCACATTTAGTAGATTTTATTCCTGTCGCCACAGATATTTACTGTCGCCACAACAGTAGTGGACAGCACTTCAGGCAGCTACACCAAAATGTAAGGTACTATTAATTTACAATCTTCCCCTCCAGTGAGCTGGTAACTGGAGAAGCACAGGACCGGCGTGTTGCACGAAGTACCAATTCCATTGTGTACCTGAATGACAGGCTGCTTCTGAATGCAGTGTTTGGGTATGAACTCATGCTCCTGTGCACATGAGGTCAAATGCAAGGAAAATAGTCTTTGCAAGGTACAGCAGCATTAATGTAAACACATCTGGTTCATCGCAAGTAAAAGCACAAATCGAGATTAAAGTGCGCCGCTTTATGGAATCTGAAAGCTACATGACAGTGTTTTAATTTGGTCATATTTATAATGTTTAACCTGTGCATGGTTTTGATATCCTACACTCTAAAAAATGCTGGGTTAAAAACAACCCAAGTTGGGTTGAAAATGCACCAAGCCAACAATTGAGTTGTTTTAACCCAATGGTTGAGTTGTTTTAACCCAGTGGTTGGCTTAAATGTTGCTTAAGACAACCCAATTGCTGGGTAAGAACAACTCAACCATTGGGTAAAAACAACCCAATTGTTGGGTTGGTGCATTTTCAACCCAACTTGGGTTGTTTTTAACCCAGCATACCCAGTGTATTAAAATGGGTACTGAAAATCGTGATTTTACTGGTTCAGTATTGACTGAAGTCATTTTGGCATTGTAAACACAGCTATTATTCTGGCAAACAAACGTTCTTTCAGCAACGTTAAAGTAATGTTTGTTCAACAAAAAAAGCACTCTCCTGAATGTTTTTTTTTTTTATCTCTTTTCTCCAGTTGAGATACTTTGATTGCTATGCGGAACATCTGCGAGATTGTTACTAGTATCTAATTTCACAGATAGTTGGTTTCTGTATTGTTTCTATAAAAATGCAGACAATCTTCAACTCTCAGCAACCGGTAAAAAGATCAACTGCATTTATATAGTGCTGTAAACAGACCTATGGCCATCCAAAGTGCTTCATTTATTGTCTCACAGCCATGTAAGGCACCATCCAGCTCATCAGGAGCAGCTGGGGTTTGGTGTCTCGCTCACGGACGACACTTGGTCAGGTGGAACCGGGGTTTGAACCACCAACCTTTCAGTTTGTAGACAACCTACATGAACCACTGAGCCACTGCCGCCCCGAAAAGACATTGAAATGGGTGCACAGGGCCTTATTCCACTCATGGCATTTTAAAAATGTGGTGCTCCCACATACATATATATAGTCACCTATAGGCTTGCTTGCTTTTTTATTAGCAACAACAAAAATAGTTATATGAAATAAATAAGAAATCAAATCCAAATCTTGCCAATACAGTAGAACAAACGAACAAACATTTCAGCTATGCTGCAATTCTGGATTGCAGAAGAAGAACACTCATAATACAGGAATAATAGCAAAAATATTCAACATAAATGTTATGTTAAAGTAATTTTGCATATGTGTATGGTTTGATTGGATCATTGAAGGACAGCAGCAGATCAGGCTGGGTTTAATGGGACCTAATGGGAATGTTGGCAAAACTTTCTTAGAAGATGTTTTAGTTAGCTCCTGTACTTTCAGTGATGCCCATTAAATGTGCGTCGTATTGATGCAGAGATGTGTATGACCTTGTCAGATGCAATCATTCCCACATTGTTCTGCTTAATAATGAGAAAGCCATGGATACACATTTCATCTCGACACTGTAATTAAACACAAAGGCTTCTCATTATTCTTTTTAAGTCAGCATGGCCTGTCTGCTTGCATTACGAATGTATGTTTAAACATGAAGATGTTGTTTTATGTTGAAACTTCGTATATATTTTTTTATAAACTCTTTGTAAAATTAGGAGGAAATTACATTAGCTAAATGCAAATGCTTCCATGCACATGCAAACAATATAATTTCTTTGACCAATGTGCTCACAAGTGCAATGTCAATTATTTTCCTATTAATATGGCCACAAAATTAAAAAGCATGCATCTTTGTGAATGCTTTTTGATCATTGCCTTGATGTTGCCGTCCAATATTCTGCACTGGAAGAAAAACAAATCAAAGTTTAAGTAAAATTACAGAGCTAAGAAGACGGACAGACCGAGACACCAACAAAAGACAGAAAGTGAGGAATGGATAGTGACTCTGAAAGAGCAGGATGTGGACTGACAGATAGTGAGAATCAATGAGAAGAAAAGAAGCAGAGGTGAGAGCAGTCAACTGTGACATATGGAGCTTTTTAAGAAAGAACGAACAGAGGAAATGAAAGATGCAAAGAGAGGAATAGACAGAAGAGAGAGAGAGAGAAGAGAGAGAGAGAGAGAGAGAGAGAGAGAGAGAGAGAGAGAGAGAGAGAGAGAGAGAGAGAGAGAGACTTTTGACGTTCACTCAATTTTCATTCGAGTACTGATTCAACTTCACAAAACTCATTACCGCACAATTTTTCAATGGCCATTATATTATCCTAATAAAAAAATCAAGAAAACAAGACTTTTTTAAATTCTTTTTGTATTTAGGTCCACATATATAAACCATAGGTGAAAAGACTTCCCCCAAGGTCTGACACAATCCATCTATTGTACTTATACAACAGTTGTAACTAGCACAATTTAAAAATAAATGAAAAACGTTTCTTGTATAGCACAGAATGGGCATCCCTCCCTCAGCTGCGGATCAGGACGTGCTCTGTGTCTGTAAGGAGCTATTATACCATGCGCTAACCTCCACTGAAGATCAGCAGATCTTTTTTCAGTAGGAGGCTTGTACAAGGTCCTCCACTGCTCTTTAAAAAAGCACCTAGTCTAAATAACGCTTGCAATTTATACTCCTTACATTTGCAAAATCATAAAGATCAGTTGTGTTTCATTTCTGAATCTGCATTTTGGACAAATTGGGTAAACAAATGATTCAATGAACCATAAAGACAACCTTTTACTTCACTCCTGAATGAATCGGCTGTTTAAAGGAATGACTTACTCAATGAGACATTTACCACCACCTACTGACAGCTTTAGTTTCTTATTTAGAATTTAAATTCATTTAAAAATTATTTCATATTTCCATATTAATAAAAATACACATTAAAAGTATATATATTTATAGATAGATTTTTTTTACATAATGACATTTTGGGAGTCATTTCTCATTTCTCAGCCAAATTTGATGTGCGATTAATTAATCACCACATTGTGTAATTAATTAGATTTTTTTTTAAATGAAACCACTTGACAGCCCTAATTGATATATACTTCAAATAATTGTGTAAGTAGTAAAACAATAAAAATGCAAGTTTAGAAACTATTTTTGAGTATCCCCTCTCTTGCCTCACAGTGGTTTGGAAATAAAGTTTTTTAGTAGTTGTGGAATTCCAGTTAAAGGGTTAGTTCACTAAAAAATGACATTTCTTTCATTAATGACTCCCCCTAATTTCGTTCCACACCCGTTAGACCTCCGTTCATCCTCAGAACACAGTTTAAGATATTTTAGATTTAGTCCGAGGGCTTTCTGTCCTTTGAATGTAAGTGTGTGCCCACTTGCTGTCCAAGTCCAGAAGGTGATGAAAACATCATCAAAGTAGTCCATATGTGACATCAGTGGGTTAGTTAGACTCTTTTGAAGCGTCGAAAATACAGTTTGGTCCAAAAATAACAAAAAATACGACTTTATCCAGCATCGTCTTCTCTTCCGCATTTGTTTTCAAACCTCAAATAAAGAATCAAACTTTAAACTTGGCACAATGCAGTCAGGCAAGTACTGTTCTCCTGGTAACTCCCAAACCCAGACTCGTCCATGGGATTGCCAGACAGAGAAGTGTGATTGGTCACTCCAGAGAACACGTCTCCACTGCTCTAGAGTCCAGTAGCGCTGCTTTACTCCACTGCATCCCACGCTTTGCATTGCACTGGTGGCTTGGATGAGCTGCTCGGCCATGGAAACCCATTCCATGAAGCTCTCTACACACTGATCTTGAGCTAATCTCAAGGCCACATGAAGTTTAAAGGTCTGTAGCTATTGACTCTGCAGAAAGTTGGTGACTTCTGCGCACTGTGCACCTCAACATGCGCTTACCCCGCATTGTAATTTGCTGCTGCGGTTGTTCCCCGATTGCTTTCACTATGTTATAATACCACTAACAGTTGACCATGGAATATTTTGTAGTGAGGGAATTTCATGAATGTACTTATTGAACAGGCAGCAACATATCACGATACTAATTCACTGAGCTCCTGAGAGCAACCCATTCTTTCACAAATGTTTGTAGAAGTGTCTGCATGTCTAGTGCTTGATTTACACACCTGTGGCCATGGAAGTGATTGGAAAACATTAATTAAATAATTTGGAGGAGTATTGCCAATACTATATAGAGCATGTCTTCTTATATTGCATTTTTAAACCTTCAAAATAAATGAACATAAGTTAACACAACGGTAAATTTTAAACTTTTTTGTCATGTCCGATTTAATGTTTCAAACAAAAGTGTGAGACGAAACAGCACCCTGAACAAGAAAAAAAAGTTGTGCGGGGCTTGATTTTGTTTATGGGGAATTGATTGGATGGTTGTGGTTTGCTATTGGTCGATCTTATATGAGTGACAGGTTGTCCCGCCCTCATCATCAGAGAAGAGAGATGTCACTGCAAGAGGAAGGGGAACTTATTTAGATTAAAGATTACAAGACACATGAACTAAAAACAAAAATATGTGCAGTGTTTCATGGTGACTTTGAAACACAAGCATATTTTATTCAGCAGTCCTTCAAAGCCAGAAAAGGAATGATGTGTTAACAGTCACGTCATGCCATAATAACGTTACAGCTCACTGAATCACACTAAACCTGAGGAGAGGAATGGAGAAGAGTGAAGTGGAAAATACTGTGAAATGGCTGTAAAGCTGAAGAGGGGTTTTGTTACAGTGACAATATAAGCCGAATGAAAAAGAGATACATGCTGGGAGTTGAGACATTGAGTACAGAGATATAAAATGATCATTCATTCTTGGAAGAGCGTAATTAGAAACATTTAAGTTTATGTTGAGATACTTAATCTCAGTTCTGTCTAGGAGAAGTAACTGAGATAAATATATCTAATTCGTGTTTCTCGTGTGAAAGCTGCCACGTGTGCTGTCTCAGAGGTACGGTGCAAATGAGGTAATGAGGACATGGCATTTTATAATTTTCTGTAATTCATTCTGAAGGTGACCAGTGCATAATTGCTAAGAAACTTCTTAAGGCTAATTAGCTAAAGCTAATCTGGAGCGCAGCAGTTGGTGCTGAGTGTTCTTTATTGCTCAGTGAATGAGGAACGGCAGGGAATAATCTCAAGTAGGACGGGACATTCTCACAACCTTGTGCAACTTTCCCTAAAGGTGACGAAAATCCTGAACCTTTATAGAAAATTAGGGATGTTCCTGAAACCTCCTCTTTTGGTTATGAAAGTACTGCAGTTCAAGTTTCCTGATACGACTTTAGGGGCAGAGGTGGACTGTAACAGCTCATTTACTTGAGTACTGTACTTAAGTACACTTTTTGAGTATCTGTAATTTACTGGAGTATTATTTTTTCTGGAAACGTATGACTTTTACTTCACTACATTTGAAAGACAAATATCGTACTTTTTACTCCACTACATTTCTATCAAGGTCGAATGTCGTTTCTGTTGCAGCTCTGAAAGTCGGTGGATGATTTTTTCCTTCTTTAAAAGGTTTTTTGTTGTTGTTGTTTCAGATAGTCTATCAGGAATCACTCTTATAGGGTCGTATACATTTCCCCAACTTTTTTTGAACACTGATGGAAAATGGAAGAAGACGGTTCTTAGGCACAAGTGTGTGCACCCATAGTCATACTTTGAAAGTATGTTTCAGTTTTTTTTTTTAAATCAAGGTTAGTTTAGTTGGCATACACTTGGTGCATGTCTTATAAATTATTAAAAATATAGGGTAACACTTTATTTGGATAGTCCACTTTAGGCATTCTACTGACTATAAGTAACTTTGCAACTACATGTCAACTAACTGTCATTAGAGTATTTGTAGGCTGTCTGATTAATATTTACTAAAACTTTATTTTGTCGGTCCCCCAACAGACATTCTACTGACTATAAGTAAATTGGCAACTACAATTCAACTTATTCTACTAACCCGAACCCTAACACCTAACCGTAACCTACCAGTCTACTGACAGTATGCTAATACTCTAATGAGAGTTAGCTGACATGAAGTTGCAAAGCTACTTATAGTTAGTAGAATGTCTAAAGTGGACTATCAAAATAAAGTGTAACCAAATATAAACGTCTGGGAGAAAGAGAATGGTAAAGTTGGGAGAATATCAGATGTGTATCAGTGTATTGGATCCGTGATTCGGCCTTAAAGTGACAGCAGCTTTGTCAAGAGCTTTGTAACTTATATACAAGTATTTCAATGAGTTTAAGTTAGTCGTATGGTAGTACGTCAGATGGAGCATCACTGACTGGCTTAAACCATGATGACAGTGTGCATTTATACAACAATAATAAAATAATGCATTGGCATAAAAAAGGAAATTTACTTTGATACTTAAGTACTTTTGAAAACAAATACTTTTGTACTTTTACTTGAGTAAAAATCTGTTTTTACAACTTTCACTTGTAACAGAGTAATATTTGACCAGTAGTACTTTTACTTTTACTCAAGTAATAGAGTTGTGTACTTTGTCCACCTCTGTCGTTTTGTTATTTTTAAGGTCACACAGCAACATTACAAATAGTACATATGGGTAATTAACAGAACATTCCCACATGGTCCCCTGTTGGTCATATAATACCGTTCCTGATATGACTTTTGGGGGATGTTCCATTTTGGTTATTCTACAAAGCAAGATTACAAAAAAGACATTTGGGACACTAACAGAATATTCCCACATGCTCCCCTGTTGCTCATATAATAATGTTCTTTATATGTCTTTAGGGAGATGTTCCATTTTGCTTATTCTATGGTCATATAGCAGCATTTAAAAGAGGATATTTGGGACGTTAACAGAACGTTCCCATACGGTTCCCTGTTAGTCAGATGGGGATGTTTAATTCGGGACTGCACTGCAACATATCTAGCAGTGGTCTCTACACTGCGTTCCCATAACGTTTGCAGGACCTTTAGGGGACTGACCTAGAGAGCTATTTTTTTTTGGTCCTATTTAGGTCCTTCCATCACATTTACTGAATACTTTCAGAACGGTTGTGTATCAGTGTACACTTGGCTGCTTTGCAAATGAGAAAACACAGGATTTGCACAAAAGTTACTTCTCAAAGATAGAACAACACCAACTGCATTTCCAACTTCATATTCAGGACATGTAAGTACCACACGTTATATTTTGTGAATGTACGAGAATCGCCTTTCTGAGTGTGCTTGTTAGCACACTGACGGCTAATGTGGCTAAATTTCCCATTGCCTCTGACTGTATTCACAGAGATCAGAGCTATGTCATTAGAAGCAAAACAAGTGCGCTTCTGAATTGTACGGTTGGGGAGCATATTTTAGGTTAAAAATAACAAGCTCTGGTCTCTGTGAACACAGGAAGAGACAATGCTAACTTTAGCCACATTAGCACATTGAGAAAGGCGATTTGCTAGCACACATTACGGATCATGAAGGGTTGGTATTGATCCGATATTGTGAAGCAACTTTTGTGCAAATCCTTCTATTTACTGACCCGCATTTGACACTGTTCAGAATAACATTAGCATAATATTTTCTGTCTTTGTGCAGTCTTCCATTAGCCAATCAATTCATGTAATTTCTCGCTCCTTCGGAGTCATTAGTCACATACCATTTACGGCTCAGCTGATTGGTTTAAATAAGCAAAGATGACTGATTTCATATTCTGTGCTTGGATGCATAAATACTGAATGAGAACTGAGACATAAAAAAAACAAGCAAAAGGGCATTCATCAATAAAGATGCAAGGAAGCTTCCGTGTTCCTTCAGGCAAAAGCAAACCCCTGCTGCCTCCGTAAGAGCAAAGCATGGATTTCAATGAGGCAGGAGGTGCAAGAGCAGGAGAATATGCCTTTACAGATCAAAGAAGCTCTCCAGCAGAGAGCAACTCGTTCAAAGAGCTCAAGTATCGACATGACTTAAAATACCTGCCCACTGAACAAACCTGCTCTAATGAACAGCGGATTTTACCTGAAACGCTGTCAGAAAATCCCTTATCCCATCAATTGCTGAAGTGCTTTCAACCCCATGTGAGACTTTTTTTATTGCCACATTAATTTCACTTACAATGTATGTAATAACGTGTGCAGTTATATGGATCTATAGTCATCTAGAGAGCCTCATTTTGTACTGAGTGTGCTCTGGCGGTTGAGGAGAGACCCCTGTCAGGAGTGTAAAAGCGCTTTGGGTGTACAGTCATACATATGAAAGCGCTATACAAATGCCTCATTCTGTGTATTCATGGAACAACAAATCCCTTCAATTATTCAAAACATTTAGTACTTTTGTAAAGCCCTGTGTCTTAAAATGAAAGGAAAATAATTGTACACACAGCCGCTGAAAATGCTCGCATTAATCTCACTAATTAAACACCTACACTTAAGCCAGAGTGGAAGAGGCGTCATGGGAAATTACCTGTACATTGTAGCATAAAGAGACATAATTGGTGAGAGTGAAGTTCACTTGAGGATTACAGCATTACAGTATTAGTGTCTTTCTGTCTTGACAAAATCCACACATTCTGAATTATTAAAATAGAAGATTATCAATAACACAGCATCGGTGGAAATTGCAGATGGGGGATAGTAATGCAGCAGCTCAAAGTATGATATTCATATCCTGAAGAAAAAAACTAGATTTTCTGTTTGGATTCTTTTCCTTTTCGAACTGGCCTCCACTGGTCCATCTGCTCTGAAGGGTAATTTCACGACTTAAAGGGTTAGTTCACCCAAAAATGCAAATTATTTAATTAACGAAAATAGTTATTGTGCGCACAAAAATCAAAATAACGACTTTATCCACCAAGTTATTAACGTAAACTCGACGCATGCTCGAGAATATGACGCACATATCCGGAAGAGGAGGAGCGCCGCTATCACGTGAGTTCACATCAGAGACCTACACGGAAGACAATAACTTGGCGGATAAAGTCATTACTTAGATTTGTTTTGTGCACAATAACTATTTTCATCGCATTGTAACATTATTTTACAGGCACTGTAGTGAGATGGACTTTGTATCGATGTTTTTGTGAGTCAGTGGGAATGTACTGAATGCCAATGGAGGCCTATCTGAAGCCTTTCTCAGCCATCAGCTTTCAACAAAAATATCTTCATTTGTGTTCCGAAGCTAAACGAAGGTGTAACGGGTGTCCAACGACATGAGGGGGAGTAATTAATGAAATAATTTTTTTTGGGTGGACTAACCCTTTAACATTTACATATAATGGTAATTATAAAAATCATGTGATTTCATCATCGTTTACCGCGGTTGGGTCCGAAAAGTAGTTTTCGAGGACGGAAAGTAAATTACTGAAGCTGTACTTTTTTTTCTAATTACACGTTGTGTTTCTGGTTTCATGTGTCATGGTAATGATCACTCTACAGTTTATGTATTGCTGTTACACATCCTGAAGGTTTGTCTTTTCAGAGTTTTTCAGTATGAAAGTAAATCGTGTTTAAATGTCAGGACTTCCTTCCACTTTTATATATATAATGCATATTATGCTAATTTAATTTTCATATTGTTCATATTGTTGAAGAAAATAATTATCAAATAGATTGACATTGCACAAAAAAATATTCTAAAACTACAAGTTTGTATTGTCAGGTTATATTTGAAACATTTGATTAAACTTAAAATTGAAAATGAAAATGTAATTTAATTTTTTTGTTTTGTTGCAAAGATAAAGTAGCTACAAAATGTTTGCAGTTACATATTAACAAGGTCATAGTCAGGCATGTTTAATAAAAACAAGAGTAACACAAAACAATCTAGCTTATATTGTTGTGTTACTTTTGACCCACCTGTGTGTTACTTTCGTCCCACCTGATGGGGTCAAAAGTAACAATCTGCATCTTATGTTCAGTGTGAAATTATAGTGTAGTCCTTCTGCATTTGTACAAAATACCAGCTGTTATTGATAGACCACGCTTGTGAGTTATTGACCACAGCAAATACATATCTCTGTCTAAAACATATTCTTTTAAAATGACGTTTTTTCTGAAAAATGGTACTTTCGCCCCCTTGCTCTCCCCTACACATCTTAATGTTGATTAGCTGAGTGCTCTCCACCTGTGGCGATTATCTGAACGAGCTCCTCCCGAATCTGGTTAATAAAACTCAAAAAAACAGCACGACTATTTGACCAATTTATTTTTTGGTTTTAGACCATAGCAAATATAATGCTGATGCTTCAAGGTAAATGCATTTTAAAAAGCGCAAGGACATTTATTCATTTCATTTAATCATTTATCAGACACTTTTATCCAAAGCGACAAATGAGGAGAGAAAAAAAGCAATCGGACCAACAACGGGCAACAGTATACAAGTGCTGTAACAGGTCTCAGTTAGTCTACTGCAGTACATACAGCCAGGGTTGTTTTTTTACATTACATTAAATAAAACATGCAAAAGCAACGCTGTAGCCTAGTTAAAACGGTTGGTGTTTCCATTGTCATCTAGCTGGAGTAGCATCTTTAGTCAACTGTTCTCACACATCCCTACCCACTAACCACTTTAAAGGTGAACCTTTGGCTTTGGTAACATATTCAGATTCAGTCACGGTAAACGCTTCCACAGCATCGGCTCTCGCAGCCTGACAAGTGCCTGACATTTCTCACCTTCAAACATAATTGTTTGAATCATTTGCATAATTACGTATGATAATGCACGTGGAGCTTTGAAAAGAAGGAAATTGGGTTCATTGTTGGTGGATCAATTGTCATAAGTTGAAAAGAATTACAATTCAATATGAATTTAAATACGCTTTACGGCATGATTCATAATTCTACCTATAAGTACAAAATAATCACACAAAGTTTCACTTTAGCAGCTCAAGTGAGTATTTAATACATGACATGAATCACATGGATGGATTATACATCATGCACCTTTAACATATTGATATAAATCCATCCGTTTCTACTCCAAATTTGCCAGCCTATAGAAAAAGAATGGGTTGCAACAGAGACTGGTGTCAGAAGAGACATTAGTTCACACAATTCTAAAATATTCTAAATGTCAAACATAACTGAACATTAAATTCACTGAAAAATACACAAACTATCCACATAAAATATCTCAATTTACTCTCATTATTTCAAAGCATGTTGGAAACTAAAGATCCACTGCTCAGCAGCCATGTCAACAAGGCCCACACAAATGGATTAAACCAACATCAGTTTTAAAAAGATAAGAACACCGTGAGATTGGGTTGTGACAAAAGTGCAAAAACTCATGATGCTTTCATGTACCTACAAACGTTTGTGTTCTTATTTTCCCTGGCGGATGATGCCATTAGGAAGTGACCTAAGAAAACCAGGGGAAAAACTTAAACAATATCCCCCAAAAATAAATAATAAATGTGTTTTCCTTTAAAATGCAGTCATATGTTCACTTCATTGCGATGATTATGAAACATAACTAACCTAACCTAGCTAATATGATTGCCATCTTTGAAACGTTTTTGGTCAATTATTTTATAATTGTAGCCTAAATACTCGTATTTGGGTCTCGATGAATCCGAGTATTATCCATGGGTTCTTGGCTATTTCTGTATCTGTCGTGCCCACTGGACAGAGGAGTAAGACCAATCCTTCTGTGCTCAGAACTCAGTGTTTATCTTAACAATCTTATGCTCTACATCGTACCACGCGACGCGATTACCTCGTCCATTGCTTCCTCTCTCACTCATCTCTCGCTCTTCCTCTCATACACCTTTTCCCTCTCTCTCTCTCTCTCTCTCTCTCTCTCTCTCTCTCTCTCTCTCTCTCTCTCTCTCTCTCTCTCTCTCTCTCTCTCTCTCTCACGATTCTCGTGCACAATCTAACTTTATTTAAACCTTCCCATCTCACTTCTTACATAATTATATCAAGACTATGCTGCATTTATATAAAAAATAAAGTAAAACAGCAATATTGTGAAATATTATTGGAAACTCTTTTCTATGTGAATATATTGTAATATGGATTTTATCCGGTGATTAAAGCTGAATGTTCAGCATCATTAGTCTTCAGTGTTACATGATCCTTCAGAAAACCTTCTGATATGATGATTTGCTGCTCAAGAATCATTTCTGATTATTATCAATGCTGAAAACAGTTCCGTTGCTTTATATTTTTTGGAAACCATGATACACTTTTTTCAAAATGAATTGAAATTTTCAGCGAGGTAGTGAATTGCAACCTCCCAACACTAAACCCCTCCTCTTCGAAGCACATATAGAGAAGCTATGGTGGCCGACACAGGACAAAGATGTCGTCTGAGACAGCAGATAGTAGCTATAGTGCTCTGTAGAGCGGCTTTTCCATTTAGGTCTAATGTAAAAACATGAAGATGCAAAATGCCGATCTCACTGTAAGCAGACCCGCGGTGTATGAAGATAGAAACGGTTCATTATATATGGTCTTTGGGTTATACACCACTGAAAATATAATTATGTATTATTGCATTTTTGTCAATAGGTCATCATAAATACTACAAACTACACCTTTAAATGATTTTAATGCATTTCATGGAGGCAACCACCCTCAGCTTTGAAGTTTCTTTGCCTCCACATCCTGCATTAAAATCAATTATTATCCTGCTTATACCATATAGTGACAACTTCAAGCTGTTATTGATGTTCGCAGAGCAATATTTGACTGTAAGGGTTAAAATTAAGATAATTTTTGCTAGAGAGAGAGAGAGAGAGAGAGAGAGAGACTTTGACTTTTCAAAACCCTTTAATTACAATTAAAAACAGGTTTGCATAATTACATCATTACACATACGCACAAAACAAATTTATACAAAAACAAAACAAAAAATACAAAAATAAATAAATAAACAAAAATAAATAAACAATAATATAATTTACAGCTTCATTTCTAAACACCCGTCACTTATTTTGCATAAAATCCCGTTTAAACACCAAACTTCCTCAAAAATTTCCAATTTTTCAACTAGTTTATAATAGGCAAATTCAACCGCTAAACGAGCAGAAATCAATCCTTTACATGTTAAAACAACATTAGTGGAACCTTTTTCCAAAATCTTAGCCTTTCGTGTCAACCATATACTTAATTTTACTTGTCCAAACAAATAATTCAAAAATACATCAACATTTCTTGTTTTATACCGATACTTAGGACCATAAATAAAAAGTTCTTGACTAAAAACATGACCCACCATATCACACCATTCATTTAACATTTGAAAAACCAACTCTAATCTGTTACACTCCGAAAACAAATGA
Organism: Pseudorasbora parva; assembly: GCF_024679245.1. Classification (NCBI taxonomy): domain Eukaryota; kingdom Metazoa; phylum Chordata; class Actinopteri; order Cypriniformes; family Gobionidae; genus Pseudorasbora; species Pseudorasbora parva. The sequence goes on from NC_090180.1 coordinate 44,978,457, forward strand.
AAAACAGTCTCAGTTTCTGAACAAAAAGGGCAAGTATCACTAACACTGGAGTCCAAATGAGCTTTATGTTTATTTGTGGTTAATATTCCATGCGTGATCCTCCACTGTAAGTCAGCAGTTCTTTTATCAATAGGAATTTTGTATAAAGTTCTCCAGCTATATTTAGGTGAGAAATCTCTACCAAATATTGCTCGCCATTTAGACTCACATACTTGTTTCAATTCTTGAAAACGTATTACTTTTACACAAACAAGATACATGGATCTCTTGCCCACCTCGCTGAACAAACTGAGTTCTGGAGTGTTGAATGTGAGTAATTTTCCCTCCTCCTCTTGCCATGAGTCCACACACATTTTTATTTCCAATTCCGGAAAAACTTTCACATTATCCTCCTTTTCCCCTCCTATTAATTCTTCATTCAGAGCACATTTAAATTCAGAAGGTACGGCAGCTACAATTTCAGTTAAAAGTCTTTCAGAAAAACGCAAGGCTTTCACACCAATCTTTGTTGCAACATCTTCTGGGGTTAACCACCCATCATTATTCAAAAAACATGACACCTTGATGAGACCAGCTCTTACAAGTGCATTTCTTACTGAAACAGAATTTAAACTTTTCACAGTGATCACAGGATTATACAATATAGGTTCTTCTTTTCCCCAAAAACTTTGTATGGATCCTTGATTTCGGGAGTTTGAGAAAACTTTCCAAACCCTAAGCATTGTCTTATAAAAAGGTGTTAAACCGCTTAAGTCCACTCCATCAAGATCCATTAAAAAAAGATGTCGATCAAGGTCCAACTGTCCTCCTTTTTTCAGCAATCCACAGGCCACATCTGTCCATCTGACGTGCCTTTTATACAAAAGTCTTTGAGCAGCCTGTAATCTAAAAGCAGCAACTCTGCATTCAATGTCAATAAGTCCTTGACCTCCTTCACAAATTGGTAAATACAGGGCAGCCGCTCTCAGCCAATGCTGTCCTGACCAAAAAAAATTAACCAATTGTCTCTGAATTTCCTTCATGAGGTCAGAAGGAGGATCCAAAATAGCCATTTTATGCCACAATGAAGATGCAATAAGATTATTTGCAATCAAGACTCTTCCTCTGTATGATAATTTAGGGATTAGCAATTTCCAGTTGGACAACCGTACACACATCTTTTCAATCAGTCCATCCCAGTTTTTCTTTTTATACAAGTCAGAACCTAAAAAAACCCCTAAAAATTTTAAACCATCTCTACTCCATTCAACATTTCCAGGTAGTCTTGGTGTCAAGCTTGTGGTTCCACACCATAGAGCTTCACTCTTCCCCCAATTTATTTTGGCCGAAGAGGCCTTTTCATAACATTCAATACAACTTAATATGCTTTGTATATCTTCTTTATCTTTTATTATTACAGTAAGATCATCAGCATAAGCCGAAAGTTGTATGGGTTTGTTAAACGATCCTTCAATGCATAAACCCTTTAATGAGGTTCTCAATTTACACAGAAAGGGTTCAATAACTAGACTGTAAAGTTGACCCGAAAGTGGGCAACCCTGCCTTATTCCTCTTCTGACTTTTATAGGTGTACTTAGCCCTCCAGGGACTTTTACCATACATTCGGCTTTTTCATAAAGTAATCAAATCCATGAAATAAAACCATTTCCACAGCCATTTGCGCTTAAAACATCAAACAGATAAGAGTGATCCACTCTGTCGAAAGCCTTTTCTTGGTCTAGGGATAATATTCCTAAATCCATATCATTTAACATCGAATAATCAATGACATCTCTTATAAGAAATAAATTATCTCTAATGCATCTATTCTTTATACAATAAGATTGATCACTGTGAATTAATACACCCATATGTTCATTCAATCTATTAGAGATACACTTAGAGAAGATCTTGTAATCCGTAGTCAGCAAAGCTACAGGCCTCCAATTCTTAAGCAAAGTAAGATCACCTTTTTTAGGTAGAAGAGAAAGAATTGCTCTTCTACAACTAGTAGGTAAACAACCTGTTTGTATCGAATATAAAATCATTTCGTAATAATCTTTACCAATAATTCCCCAAAAATATTTAAAAAATTCTGAGGGAAGACCATCTAAACCAGGAGACTTTCCTGTTGATAACCCTTGTACAGTTTACTTCTTCAAAACTTAAAATACAATCTAGAAGATCTTTATTCTCCAAGTCAAGTTTTGGAATTGAATCCAATAATTCAGTTTTACAATCCAAATCTGTTGTTTCGTCATCATACAATTTAGAATAAAAATCAACAACATATTTACTCAGTTCAGATGGATCATAGAATAAATCACCTCTATCATTTCTTAAACACCACATTTGTTTCTCTTGACACACTTTTTGTTCCAAATTAAAAAAGAAAGATGTTGGTCCATCAATATCTCTAATGTGAGAAAAACGAGCTCTAATAAGAGCTCCTTTTACTTTTCCTTGTAATAAGTTTTCTAACTGTAGCTTTTTTTCTTTGATAACATTTTGTAATATATTTTCATGTCTTTCCAACATTTTATTTTCTATTTCAAGAATCTCCGTTTCAAGTTCTTTAATCGTACTTTTTATTATTTTTGAGGAAAAGCAAGAGTATTGTTGACAGAAAACCCTAATTTGGGTTTTTCCAATTTCCCACCACTGAATAATGTCTCTAAAATCATTTTTCTGCATTTGCCATTTTTGCCAAAAATAATTAAAATTTTCACAAAAAACAGCATCTTGTAATAGCTTCTTATTAAAATGCCAATATGAACCCACATTTTTTTGCTTTGCTAATACACAATCTATTGTAATCATTTTATGATCTGAGATAATATTAGGGATTATATCAGCATTACAGACTCTATTCCTTGAGTTATTTGAAATATAAAACCTGTCTAATCTTGCCGCATAAACCCTTCCTTCTGAAGCCTTAACCCAGGTATACTGTTTTAAGGATGGATTTTCAGTTCTCCATACATCATTTAGCTCTAACTTTTTAACAATGTTTGCCAAAACAGATGAAGACTGATAATGTATTTCTTCACTATTCCTGTCCATGCTAAAATCTAAAGTACAATTAAAATCTCCTCCCATAATAACAATATCTTTTGATTTTAATGCACTTAGAAACGCCTCAATTTTCTTAAAAAGGACAATTCTCTCAGATCCTTTATTATGTGCATAGATATTCACAAAAAATATATTAAAAGTATTTAATTCAGCTTTTACAACTAATGCACGACCAGGCTCTATCTCATGTTTAGATAAAACATTAACCTTGCAACTCGGACTAAAGCATATTGCAACCCCCGAACTAACATTAGTACCGTGACTAAGGATATACTTCCCTTCCCACCATAAGCCCCATTCCACTTCGTTACTTTTATCGCTGTGGGTCTCTTGAAGAAAAGTTACTCCAGAGTTTTTTAATTTCAAAGATTCTAAAAGCAACGCTTGTTTTTTCCTATCTCTAAGGCCATTTACATTTAAGGATGTTACTCGCAATGGCTCCATGAGAAAAAGAGATAAAGAAAAGCAGAAAAGAAAGGACAAACAAAGAGACAGACAACCAGCCATTATATTTTTTTATAAACTCCCTTCGCCTCCTTTCCTACTCTTTTCTTTTGCCTAATCGTGCCTAAAAGTTTTTTTAACCGAAAGCGCTTTTGTTGCGATAACACGGAAAAATTGTACGTCTTCCGCGCCCACACCACTGAAGCAATGAATTTATCCAAATCCGGAAAATAATCAGCAACCTCTACCCTTCTGCCTTTTGTTTCATCCAGAAACACATTAATCTGTTCCACTGTGTATAAATCCTCACCTTCTTTTGGACAATCAGACATATCAGAACAACAATCATCATCATCATCGTCATCATCATTTTTTATTCCATCATCTTGACTCATAAATACGACCTCATCAGAAACCACCTCTTCAACAGCAGTCACCCCTTTTAAGGCTATTTCACTGCTACAACAAGGCTGTTCTAGCAAAAAACCAGCAGAATCACTAGAATTTGCACTCACCTCTTTCTCTTGAACAGTATCCACGCCTTGAACTGCCGAGACTTTCTCTGTTATCCGATTCTGGTCAACCTGACTCTCCACTGTAACTTCGTTTTCCACCTCTTGTTCTTCTCTTATCCGATTCTCCTCTGGTCTATTTTTATGTGGACACGAGAATCGTTTGTGACCTATATCACCACACTCAAAACACCGTAAGCTTTCGGTGCTTGCATATAACACATAGGAGCTATCGCCGTCATTTACTCTAAAAGACACGTCCAAAGTTTTATCCTGAGAATTTAAAAACATATGAACTTGTCTTCTAAAAGACAGAACATGTTTCAGTGCCGGGTTTTTACATCCTAGAGGTACCATCTTAACTGAACTGACTATTTTCCCAAAACGAGACAATTCTTTAACAATCGCTTCACTTTTAATGAACGGAGGAACGTTTGAGACTGTGACTTTGGTAGCCGGTGCATACAACGGAGTTGTCGGCACAAACATTCCTTTCACCCAAAGCCCATTTTCAATTATTTGATTTACAAATTGTTCGTTCTTCAAAAACACTACTACAGCCTTATTCATTCTTGATGCTGAATTTATATTTTCGTGACCAATCTGATCACCAACTACAACCAATACATCCTCAATCGAAGCGGTCGCCTCCGGTACACATCTAAACCCATTCCGGAGGGAAACCGACGGCGTTCCCCCCGCAGGAGAAGAAGCCATGTGCACGCCAACCAAGGCCGCACAGTAGAAAGGAAAAAACAAACAATCAAAAGAAAAGAAAAGAAAAAAGAAAAGAAAAGAAAAAGAGAATAAATAAAAAATAAAATATTTCAGAAAAAGAAGAAAGAAAAACGTAGAAACAACAATATATAACAATTAGAAACGCTCTCACACACGCATCCACTCACGCAAACCCACTCCATGAGAGAGAGAGAGAGAGAGAGAGAGAGAGAGAGAGAGAGAGAGAGAGAGAGAGAGAAGAGAGAGAGAGAGGAGAGAGAGAGAGAGAGAGAAGAGAGAGAGAGAGAGAGAGAGAGAGAGAGAGAGAGAGAGAGAGAGAGAGAGAGAGAGAGAGAGAGAGAGAGAGAGAGAGAGTTCAGCCTAAAATGGTTTCATTCCACACCTGTCTGTCAGAATGGAGTATTCAGACTGACAATGGTATACAATTTTGGCACTTTCAGCAATGCATCCTCTCTGAATAGAATAGCATAGGCTACATTTCTTTCCATAATAATAATAAAAATAAATGTTGATCAAAATCAATGGCGGAATGTTAAAGATGCGACTGAACAGTAAACGGCTAAATCAAATTTGAGTAGATGAGCTGCTGCTGTTGTGATGAGTCAGTCAGATCTTAAAGTGTCTGATAAACAGCTGAACAGATGAATGAAGCAAGTTTGCTGAAATGGTGACAAAATGTTAAACAGTGTTTATGCATGTCTGCCTGCCCAACTTACAATCTCACACAGTCAGCAGACACCTACCCGACGAAAACACAAGAGTCCCTAAAGAGGTCCCTTCTGCCCAAGAGACCATTTCCTTTTTTTATTAGTTTTGTTTTGCTATGCAAACTGCAGTGAAACTTTTCAATTATATTTGAATGGGCCGGAGGGCTGTGTGTCAGACGGAGCAACTCCTGGTGATGCAAAAGAAGGGTGTTTGGCTGTGAGATAAGGCAACACTTATGGCTCACGGCATCTCGACGACCACGAAAGCGATGTGGTTTTCAAATTGGTTCGAGGTATTTTGAGACTTTCTATCGCTGAGGGCAAATGGCTGTGACTGCATCGGAGCCAAGGATCATGGGATATGCCAGGGAAACGTCCGATGAGATTTGCAGAAGCCTGTGCTGCTGTTATACTTTCAGATGATTTATTTGGTGTTTTTTGACACTGCTCCTGGAGGCCACTTTTATGCACATTTGATGCGTTTGTCTAATCTAATCAGCTCATTAGTGCAGTGATATGCTGTGCTTTGACTCAAAGACTGCATTTCATTTGTTCAAAAGTGAATGTTTATCACTTCTATGCACGTCTCCCTGGGCGCTGCGATGTTCTTGTGACGTCACACACACCCACATCTTTGTGAAATTGAAAGTGTTCACTTCTCCCTACACACACAGCAGGGGTCTAACATCAAATACAGATGGCACTTGAGCTAAGTTTTCAAAATAAAGGGTTTAAGTATGACATGAAATACATGTATATACTTGCATTAACATAAATACATATGATTTAAATGTATTCAAATATTTAATTAGTACAATAATTTAAATTTAAATGTATATATATATATACACACACACCGATCAGTCTGCATCCTGGTGCATCAATGAGCCTTGGCCGCCCATGACCCTGTGGCCGGTTCTTCACTGTTCCTCTTGGAGCACTTTTGATAGATACTGACCACTGCAGACCGGGAACAGCCCACAAGAGCTGCAGTTTTGGAGATGCTCTGACCCAGTCGTCCAGCCATCACAATCTGGGCCTTGTCAAACGCTTGCCCATTTCTCCAGCTTCTAAAACATAACTTTGAGGGAGAAAAAAAGGTTCTCATGCTGCCTAATATATCCCACCCACTTACAGATGATGAAGAGATAATCAGTTATTCACTTTTTCTCATAGTATTATGTCTGTGTATATTTATATAAATCTATATACTGGAGCATAGTGAGAATATGCAGTATATACTGAACGAGGAAAAAAAAACATTGCTTAGTTTTATTTAGAGGACCAAAGTGATAAAAATTAAACAATTTAGAAAAATTGTTGATTTTGTCGAAGAGTAATTGATTGGATGGTTGTGGTTTGCTATTGGTCAATCTCATGTGAGTGACAGATTGCCCCGCCCTCTTCATCAGATGTCTGCAAGAGGGAGGGGAATTTATTTGGATTACAGTTTAAGAGGGAACATGAATTTAAAATAGATACATAAGAAACACAAGACACAATGCAATATTCCATAAACAAAATAAGAATTGAGAGATGAACAAATAACAAAAGATGTAGTATATTGGATGGAATATATTTGATATTCACATTTTATTGTGATTTTTCTAAAAAAAACAAAAAAACACGATGTATGCAGTGTAACAGAAGCAGTAGAAATGAATATACGGGTTTCCAGACTGAGTTGCCGGGCGAAATTAAATTGCTGGCAGATCAGGCTGGGTTTAGTGGCATCACATAAGGAGAATCTTATGTTATCTATATTATCAAGATTATCTTGGCAGGATGAGCACCTCACGTGGTCTCATGGGGAGCGGGTGTAAACGTGTGTATCGTCATTGATGGGTGATGTTTATGTTAGCTAGCTGTTTTCTACACTTCTTATCTGGTATGTCCAAAAGGCGCTTTCTTCTCAGCTCTTCTCTTATACGCTTGTGTGATGTTATTGAAGACTTTTGGAACACTTCCGCATGCCATTCCACCCATAGCTATCCATAATGAAGGCTAAATGTCTTACGGCGGAGTCACCATCGTCATCACCGGCGGCCATCTTGTCACAGGCAATTTTCTGTCTGGCTCTGTGGAACCTGATGTAAGGTGAGTGATCTGTACGGACATAAATACTTTTATCTCACTGAAATCTTGACAGATTTACAAATGGTTTGGTTTCTTACAAACTTTATTAACATCGTTATACAAATCTGTATGCTTTAAAGCAGCACTAGGTAACTTTTCAACCTTCATAATATATTTTTTAAGACTCTTGTGATGATAAATCGACTTACAATAGGTTGAATGACACGTCTGCCATAGCCTGATGGGGTCTGTATCGTTTTTAATCGTACTTTTAAACTTCGGGTTTCGGGTAGTAACCCGAGAAAAAGAAAAGAACTACAAAACTCGACTGCTTTACGGCATATACGTCACTTCCACCAACACACACACTTCCTTACATTCGGACGTGCGAGCCCAACTTTGTTCGTCGGATAATATAGTCATGTCTGAAGCAGCAGAGACAAATAAGAAAGAAAAGGTTTTGTTGGAGGAAAGCAATAAGAGGAAATGAAAAAATGATGGGATTAAAGGCAGGACGAGGATCAAAATGTGACCAGCGTTTGCTCGTCGGCGTGAGCTGAAGGAGGCGTGCCCGACCGATGCTGTCCTGCTTGTTACGGTGAGCTACCATTCAAACATTGAACTGAAGTATCATATAGATTCTGTAAAACGGTTACCAATAGACTACTACAATGACGCTGGCTTGTAAACGTGAGCATCGTGATTATTTGGCGTTTGAAAAAAATGAAACCCATGAAATGATATTCATATGACATGCTGGAGCATATGCCACTGACTGTAACGTTACCTGGGATGAAGACATTTCACACGCGACGCCAGAAGAACTCCTCTTGCAGTTTTCAGGGGAACTGCTGCACCGACCCGCGGGACGCTTTTATGAAGTTATTTGGCCGCACCGCACCACTGTATATATTTTTACAACCCGCCGCGCACCCGCGACCATTAAATAGACATACGGGGTCCGCGGGTTATGAGACGAACCGCGCATCACTAGTTCAGGGCTATCAGGGCTGTCATGTCAACAAATGCATGCGCGATGGCAACCCCTGTTGTAGGATGACAGCTCTTACGACAGTAGTTGAGGACATTATTTTTTCCAAACTGTAGGGGGACCCCGAGAGCAAAAGTAGCCAAGTGGGGCTTTAACACGTTGAAATTGCAGCTTTTTGTTACGATAAATGACAGAATCGTGCAGCTTGTGTAAAAAAACAATATTCTAGCCGCTATAACTCTGTGCCAGTACTTCACACAATTATTCTGGTTGTTTCCTAAGAAACTACAGGGTCTCAGCTTTCTAAAGAGGTAAGGCATATGATGGTAGGCAAAATTAGGTTGGAAAAGTGATCTCTGAAGTAGGCACAGTGAAATGTAGGGGGGGAAATCCTAGTAAATTGCGTTTTAGAAGTTAAAATAAAAGCTATAGCTAACTCTGGAAAAACATTAATTCAGAGCTGTGTGTGTATATATATATATATATATATATATATATATATATAATATTTTACACAGTTTTAGTAGCCTATATATTGATTTAACATAAATACCTTGTGTGTGTGTGTATATTCATCGCACCTATCTGTTCTGTTGAATGTTACTTTCATATTGAAGTCCATGGTTATAATTATTCAAGTATGTAGTGGCATAACTACATCTCTGACGTTTATAACAAACGAAACGGTTTGAAAATCGGTTGAATTTTTTTCAAGTTATGGTTATTTAAAAGGACATGCACCATTAAAACACACTGTTATGAGTGAGCGAGCTGCCTGTGACAAGATGGCCACCAGTTGCAGACGGTGACCTCCATTGGCCAACAGCGCGCACGAGACATCTAGCCTTTATTATGGATATCTATGATTCCACCACCTCAGCGTTTCGACGGACCCACACACAGCAGCTTGTTTCGTGTCCGCTATTTTAGAAGTGCTCTCATTCACTTCTCTACAGAGCCCTGTACAGGACATGCAAGAAAAATAGGTCCTCAACAAGATTTTTTCCCCGACTCTCAAAATCGGCCTGAAAAACTTCTAAAACTAAAACTTCTGTAGTGTCACCTTGGCTTTAGTCTGTGAACTATCACAATCTTTGTGTTGAAGGCAGCAAATTATTAAAGTTCATAAAGTTCATTCTGTTGACAAGCACTTCAGTGATGCCGCTGTGAACATAATGAACTCATTCATATTAAGTGGATAAACTTGAGGACGCTTCTAAGACATAATGTCCCACTTTTCAACATCCCTGTGGGGATTTTGTCAGAGCTATTGTTGACTGAAGGCTTTGTGCTGTTTAAAGCATCTCTGCAGCATTTTAAGGGTTATTACAAGCGTACAAGACGTTTCGAGAAGGAATGCAGGCATTGCAGCTTGTACGAGGACTTTGTTCTTTGGGTTGTCAGAGTTCTCTGTCCGGCTTTTATTAATCTTTGATCATGAGAGAAGTGTCTGCTGACTTCACCGGAACAGCTTTGGTCCCTAGAGAGATCTGAACACGAGTTCTGTGTGTCTCTGGCTTGTCCTAAAGCACTCTTTCCCAGTGCCTCTGTTCTTTCATTTGGGGTTTCTGCCTGAGCGCTTTTTGAACAGGCAAAGACACAAGAGGGTTAGAAAGGCTTTCAATTTCTCTTTCAGAAGTGGCTGGATCACTAGAGGACTGTCAAAACTGCCTTGAAGGCACCTCGGGGACATGCTAATAGTCTCTCGTCCTGCTGATGAGCGGCACGCATCAGCAGGACGGTCACCATCCATCTCGAGCACCCTCCGTTTAATGCAGCACTTTCGAAGGCTCGTCTGGAGAATTGGGTTATTTGCTGCTATGCTATTTTCTCTATCATGTGAGATGAAGTTTGCTAATAGCTATCTTCTAAGGGAGTGTCGCAATCAAAATGAAATGACACAAGTGACTGACCTGTGTGTAAAAGCATCTATCAAATGCTTAAATGTAAATGTGTTCGGAAGGCTCTGAATAGGCAGCAGGTTAAGATGCTACACAATTGATTCCAATGGACTTTGAAACTCGCATTTTGAGCATGCACATTTTAATTTAAATACCTTACACAATTATTTATCTTATTATAATACTCTCTGGTATTTAATTAAATTTATATATTTAGATAAATTTATATTTATTCGGAGACTGGACGTTATTGAGTCTTATGATTTATTACTCAGTCCCACACTCATTCAATCCCACTTTGCACCGCAATAACGAGTGTACAGCTGATGTACACAAAACGGCTTTCCAACTTCACACACTTGTTTTCAGTAGGGAAGAATGAGGGTTTAAGGGGCGAATTTTGGATTCAATCTATATTTTCCTTTCCCTCTTTCCAGGATCCCACACACACACACACACTCTGGCTACTTTATTAGCAACCCGATCACACATAAATGCGTATAAATAGTACGAGTGTGCAATGTCGTGGAATGTATACGCCAAAACTCATTTTGGCGTGCATATGATACGCTGTTTTTCGCGTGCATATGATACACACTTTATGGCGTGAATATGACATGTTTAACTCAAATATCTAATCAGCAGCAACTCAATGCGTTTATGCATGTAGACATAGGCTGCATCTGAAATCGCATACTTCCCTACTATATTGTAGGCGAAAAACATTACGTGACAAAAGAAATATGTCCAAATTCACAGCACTCACAAAAGAGTAGGCAAAAACAACCCAAATGACCAACTATCTACACTTTACTATCCTGTCCGCCCACAGGGGACGATTTGTGAATGAACGCTGGTAGGTCACATGATAATGATAACATGGCGAATGTAGTATGTCTGGATTACATTCATACTACACACAATCATATTATAACTTTTTGTTGTGAAGTAATTACTTATTCAAAATAAGTACCTACTCAAGAGTATGCGATTTAGGATGCAGACATGGTGAAGACGATCTGCTGTGGTTTAAACTTAGCCTCATTGCGGATTTAAGTGACTTTGAACATGGCATTGCTGTTGGTGCCAGACGGGCCGGTAGGAGTTTTCAGAAACTGCTGATCTACTGGGATATTTACACACAACCATCTCTAGGGTTTACAGAGAATGGTCAGGAAAAAAAGTGGCAGTTCTGTGGGTGAAAATGTCTTGTTGACTGGTTGGAGCTGATAGAAAGGAAACAGAACTCCTATAATCACGCATTACAACCAAGGTCTCCAGAAGAGCATTTCTAAACACACAACACATCAAACCTTGAAGAAAAAGAGCTATAGCAGAAGAAGAACAGCTAAGAACAGAAACTGAGGCTACAATTCACACAGGAAATTGGACAACAGAAGACTGAAAAAGGTTGCCTGCTTATAAAAAACTTGAAAGCATCGATCCATCCTGCCTTGTATCAGCAGCTGAGGCTGCTGCTGCTGTAATGTGTGGAGGATCATTTCTTGGCACACTTTGGCCCTTTTGTATTAACTGAGCATTGTTTGAATGGCACAGTCATGTCCATTCCTTTATGACCACAGTGTGCCCATCCTCTGATGGCTACTACCAGCAGGATAGATAACACACCATGTAATAAGACTCATATCATCTCAACATGGTTTCTTGATCATGACAATGAGTTCACTAAACCTAAATGGCCTCCAGTCACCAGATCTCTGCTTAATAGAGCAGATTTGTAGCCTGACAAGCCAGTCCCACATCAAGATGTTTGGTCTGGAAACTCACCATTGACAGCTCAATCTGAGGGGCGGATAAACGGTTGTCTTTCAAACTCCCTCTGCACGTGATAGGATAGCGCTACAACCAACCAGAGCAACGAAGGTGAAGCAGAGCTCGTTGATAGATTAAACATTCGCCGTATCCGGTCGGCTAAACTCCGAACACATCTTCCCTTCTTAAGAATGACTTCAGTGCCGTTCTTTATTCTTTTCTCAGAGAAAAGCTTAACTCCAAGTCTTCCAGAGTCGCGGTCAGAGCTGATTCGAAAGACCGCCGTTCGCCAGTTTCTGTGTTTACTAGAAGCACGCAAGCGCAACTCAACCGTCATCATTATGGTCCGCCCACCGACACTACACACTATGTGATTGGCCCGGGAAGGGTTAGGGTAGGGTCAGAAGGGATTACAGCTCAGAAGGGTATTGAGAGTTGCTAGACGACACTCGCGGGCAGATTTATAAATCAGATTAGATTAGATTTATTTCTAGGCTAGCAGATTTGGGATATACTGGAAGAAATCTGCAGCAAGTGCGTGATGGTATCATGTCAATATGGACCAAAATTCATGGAGGAATGTTTCCATCAACGTGTAAAACGTGAAGAATTAAGGCATAATTTCGCTTTTAGACATGCACTCGCAAGCTTCCGCTCTAGAGAATCCGTGCCACCATTTTGAAGTGAGTGCCGCTGTGTCAGGCGGGAGAGGGAAGTTTATGTGGATAGACCCTCGTCTACTCCGATGTACTTCAACAAATAAAAATAAAAACTAAGCCCATGCCCTAAAATAACTCAACACTAGTTTGGTGATAGTTTCAGCATCTTTTTTTAATAAAAATTCACTTCTTCCCCAAAAAAAGTACAAAAACAATGAACTTACACAGTATATCCTGAAGACAGAAACAAAATAATGTCTCATCAGTGTCGGGAACATATCAAAGAGAAGGACGTTAGGAATTATTACAAGTTACACAACTATTATGAGTAGATCAAGCAAACACTCATTCTGTCCAAACACACACAAACGTACAAATGTGTTTAGCAAACCTATTAAATTGCATGGTTAAGCTTTTGAATTTTTTTCTTTAAGCTTAAGGTTTTTAGGAAGCTTGTCTGGTTCACCCCATGTTTTTTGCATTGTGGCATGACAATTAAGCATACTCCCCATGTGACAAATATATCACTCTCATTGTTTAAACAATTACATATAGATATTCATAGATTATAGTTGTACGTGTTGTACAATCATAACATCATAAATACATGATTTATTCAAAAATCATTGAGAATAATAATACTATGCAAAATAAGGCTGCAGTGTGGGAAAATGCGCTTATTTGTCTCTTTCTTTCTTTCTTTCTTTCTTTCTTTCTTTCTTTCTTTCTTTCTTTCTTTCTTTCGATATTGGGGTGAAATTTAAAAGACATGTTTCATGCGGTGAACCTTAATTTTACAAACATGATTTATTGGAGGTCAGAAAAGATCACATGATTTTAACAGTACACAACCATGATTCACCAAAACCTCCATCGAGGATAACCGCAGAGAGCGGCCGGCAAACAGAAATCATACCGAGCTAAATTACCCACTAACTAGCTGTACACACGCATGGCTCTATGACATCACTTCCTTCTGCTCAGTGTGCACGGAATCTAACAGGTTTGAGTCAACACAGGGCATTTGGTGACCACACTTCCTGAGATGGGTCATTCAGTGTCTGTCTGATCGTGATACGGCTCTAAGAGGATTGTTCAATGTCCTTCTGCACTTTGATTGGTCGAGAGTCACTAAATGCCGTTTCCTTTCCCCCTTCTTTTGTCTCATTTTCTACTTTAACATCTTTCTTGCTGTTAATCTCGCCACCTTGCCCTTTCTTCTTTCGTTTCTTTGTGACGGCGGGTTTATTTTCCTCTATCTTCAGCTCGATCTTTACTTCCTTTTTCCAGGATCCAAAGGGGAGGATGTCCAGGTCTCCACCTGAGCTTTCACACAGCGTCGGCCCCGCCCACTCCGGAAGCTCCAATCCCAGCAGCTTCATCAACTGACCCATGACCTCATCTACATAGCCGTGGATCAGCAGGTGGCCGTGCTTGTCCTACAAAAAACAAGTTTTAAAGGGATAGTTCACTAAAAATGTCAATTCTGTCATTATTTACTCAAATCTTTAATTTTCATACAATGAGCATTAATGATAATTAACCATGTTATAAATAAAAAAGGCGCCATAAAAATAGTCAATAAGACTTATGATCTCATACAATAGCTTTTTGTTTATGACAATTTAAGCCACTAATCTCATAGCATATAGCTATTGTATGACTACTGTATGACTTGAGAAGTTGTATGAAAAAAACACTTATGTTTATCGTGCTTTTTGTCCATCACTTTTTGTTTCTCACAGGAGGAATGTCATATGGATTGCAGAATTGAGTAAATGAGTTTATTTTTTGTATGCTCTAAAACTTTAAAGGTGCGGTACGTGTTTTCTGAGAAACACTGTTGATATTTGAAATCAACCCAAACAAACACGCCCCTCCCTCCCATGCTCCTCCCCCAAAATGCCCAAACGCACAAATGCATAAGTGGACGGTTCTTCTTTTTCCAGTGACATTCCTCTTATCTACTCTCTTTTGACAGCTGATTGGCTCACTCTCCTCCCCCTTTATTAGTGGACACACCCCCCTACAGCTGATTGGCTCCCTCACCTCCCCCATAATTAGTGGACACACCCCCCCTACAGCTGATTGGCTCCCTCACCTCCCCCATCATAAGTGGACACACCCCCTACTGCTGATTGTCTCTCTCTCCTCCCCCATCATTAGTGGACACACCCCCTACTGCTGATTGTCTCTCTCTCCTCCCCCATCATTAGTGGACACACCCCCCCTACTGCTGATTGTCTCTCTCTCCTCCCCCATCATTAGTGGACACACCCCCCCTACTGCTGATTGGCTCTCTCTCCTCCCCCATCATTAGTGGACACACCCCCCCTACTGCTGATTGGCTCTCTCTCCTCCCCCATCATTGGTGGACACACCCCCCCTACTGCTGATTGGCTCTCTCTCCTCCCCCATCATTGGTGGACACACCCCCTACTGCTGATTGTCTCTCTCTCCTCCCCCATCATTGGTGGACACACCCCCTACTGCTGATTGTCTCTCTCTCCTCCCCCATCATTAGTGGACACACCCCCTACTGCTGATTGTCTCTCTCTCCTCCCCCATCATTAGTGGACACACCCCCCCTACTGCTGATTGTCTCTCTCTCCTCCCCCATCATTAGTGGACACACCCCCCCTACTGCTGATTGGCTCTCTCTCCTCCCCCATCATTAGTGGACACACCCCCCCTACTGCTGATTGGCTCTCTCTCCTCCCCCATCATTGGTGGACACACCCCCTACTGCTGATTGGCTCTCTCTCCTCCCCCATCATTGGTGGACACACCCCCTACTGCTGATTGGCTCTCTCTCATCCCCTATCATTGGTGGACACACCCCCTACTGCTGATTGGCTCTCTCTCATCCCCTATCATTAGTGGACACACCCCCTACTGCTGATTGGCTCTCTCTCATCCCCTATCATTGGTGGACACACCCCCTACTGCTGATTGGCTCTCTCTCATCCCCTATCATTAGTGGACACACCCCCTACTGCTGATTGGCTCTCTCTCATCCCCTATCATTAGTGGACACACCCCCTACTGCTGATTGGCTCCCTCTCCTCTCCTATCAATAGTGGACACACCCCCTACTGCTGATTGGCTCTCTCTCATCCCCTATCATTGGTGGACACACCCCCTACTGCTGATTGGCTCTCTCTCATCCCCTATCATTGGTGGACACACCCCCTACTGCTGATTGGCTCTCTCTCATCCCCTATCATTACTGGACACACCCCCTACTGCTGATTGGCTCTCTCTCATCCCCTATCATTGGTGGACACACCCCCTACTGCTGATTGGCTCTCTCTCATCCCCTATCATTACTGGACACACCCCCTACTGCTGATTGGCTCTCTCTCATCCCCTATCATTGGTGGACACTAGAGTGCGGATCGGGCCGCATTTTTCTGTCCGAGCCCGACCCGCGTCCGACAGAGCAGTAACCGAACCCGACCCGAGCCCGACAGGCATTAAAATATTTATGTCCGAGCCCGACAGTTAAAATCTATTTTTTCCCCTCATATACTAATGATACGTACGTTTGTTTGTGTGGAAAGCCCGCTTTTATTAAGCAACATAAGGAAGGCATTCTGAAATGTTTACAGACGAGCGCATCAGCGCGCACGCGGGGCATCAAACGTTACACAGAGCCCAATCAAATAGCCAACTGAAATTAAATGAACAAAGGTCTGCTAAAAATGGCCCAAGCTAACAGAATAAAACATTAACGTAACACAATTGAAATGCTTATTGAAATGAAAGTCATCTTACCAATTTTCTCAAACGGTATGCTTCCTAAACTGCAACATGGGATCTATTTACATAATCTATCCATCAAAGTTTAGGCTAATCGAGGTTTTATGCAGAAAAAGGATTGCATCAACTGTGGACAGCTTCAAGGCTGTCCTGCTGCCAGCAGCGCTGAAGTTGCGCTCACTGGAATAACAAGGATGCCGCGGGCAATATGCACGCACGTGTTGCGCGTTGTTGTCACGGCGACATAAACAAATTTCCGCGTGCAGGAAGACGGATGTTAGGGTAATATTTTACATTTATTTTAATCACAAAAACAAACCATTGCATCAAGTTAAACAGGCCCATTGGCTACTTGCATAATAAGCAGTTTTAAATTTAAAAGGTTCAATGCCTTATCGCGCTGACGTGACCGAGCCCGACCCGAACCCGAACGTCATATCTAAATATCTGTCCGAACCCGGCCCGACCCGTCGGGTACCGTCGGAACCCGTCGGGCTCGGGTCGGGTATCCATCCTCTAGTGGACACACCCCCTACTGCTGATTGGCTCTCTCTCATCCCCTATCATTAGTGGACACACCCCCTACTGCTGATTGGCTCTCTCTCATCCCCTATCATTAGTGGACACACCCCCTACTGCTGATTGGCTCCCTCTCCTCTCCTATCAATAGTGGACACACCCCCTACTGCTGATTGGCTCTCTCTCATCCCCTATCATTAGTGGACACACCCCCTACTTTAATTATTTATTTATTTATTTAATGCATCCCTGCTGAATAAAAGTATTAATTTCTTTCATTAGGTGTGTCCACTAATGATAGTGGACACACCTAATGAAAGAAATTAATACTTTTATTCTGCAGGGATGCATTAAATTCATCCAAAGTGACAGCAAAGACATGTATAATGTTACAAAAGATTTCTGTTTCAAGTAAATGCTGTTCTTTTGAACTTTCTATCCATCAAAAAATCCTGAAAAAGATGCATCACATTTTCACAAAAAAAAAATGTCAACATTGATAATAATCAGAAATGTTCTTGAGCAGCAAATCATATGAGAATGATTTCTGAAGGATCTGAAGGCTGGAGTAATGATGCTGAAAATTCTGCTTTGATTACAGGAATAAATCATTTTTTCACAACATTACTGTATTTTTGATCAAATAAACACCCGCTAAACTTTTGAGCGTTAGTGTATGTTCTCCTTGAATGCATTTCACAGCCAGTCTGTATGAAATACTATTTACTTTAAATAAATACACACTTTAATCAAAAACGGCACAGCCAGATTACCAACATTACAAAACTGCCCGAGAAATGTCAAATTCTATTCCTTTACATGATAAGCAGCAGTAATGCCATAAACTCGCCCACCCAAAAATCTGACGTGCAATAGTCCGTCGTATATACGCAGACTTTGAATTTCAAACAAGATTTATAAAAAATAAATCCAATTTGGGAAGTGAGATTTTGACGGGAATTGGAAGCAATGAGGTAAGAAGGCAAAAATAACCTTCAGATGAAACACGACTCAAATAAGGGCCGATAACAACACGTCTTAAAATTAATAGGATTAATTTATTAAAACACATTTCAGCTACACGATGAGATCAGAAAGGAAATGACGAGCTTAAGAGAAAATCCACCCGACTCTTCAATGAAGCTGCAAAGCTTCTTAATCAAAATTGTTTTAATAATGAGAATGAGTGGTCAGAAAGGGTTTAGCGCAGCTGTACTTTTGAAGGACACTAATCTGAGCGTGTGTGGTGATGTGTGCTCAGAGCTCACACATGATGACAGATTTTAAACTACTGTGTGTTTGTGTAAGCGTGCGTGTGGGTGAGGACTGAGCTGCTCTGATGTCTGCATAGTCAGAATATTAACTGAAATTGATCCTTATACACTACCATTCAACAGTTTGGGACTGTTTTTGAAAGAAGACTCACCTAAGCTGCATTTATTTGATCAAAAATACAGTATAAAAAGTGATATTGTGAAAAAGTATTACCATTAAAAATAATAAATAATATTTTTTAACATTTATTTAATTTATTCGTGAATTTTCATCCATTACTTCAGTCTTCAGAGTCACGTGATCTTTCAAACATCATTCTCATATGATGAGTTGCTGCTGAAGAAACATTTATGATTATTATCAATGTTAATGAAAACAGTTGCTGCTTCATATTTTTTGTGGAAACAATGATACATGCTGTTTAAAACGAACAGCATTTATTTGAATTAGAAATCTTTTGTAACATTATAAATGTCTTTACTGTCACTGTAATGCACCCTTGCTAAATAAATGTATTAATTTCTTTAAAATTATTTCTGACTTCAAGCTTTTGAACAGTAATGTAAGTAACTATTAAATTAACAATCAATTTCAAAATACATAATATGCTAAAAACAATGTAAAATAGTAAATTGTCAAAACTATAGTCAAAACATTTGTATGTGCATTTTGAGGTGTAGTGTTGGTGAGACGTACATGTTTTGTAGGCTGAAGGTTGACTATAGCCAGCTTCCCTCCCGTGCGTTTGGTTAGAAGAGGAAGGTCTCCGCTTGGTTTAATTTGAAGAGATGTACCCAACGTCAAAGCCAAGTCTGCTCGCCTGTGAAGAGACACACAATATCAGCCGCTGGGGTCTGTTGCTCTTTTCTCAGAACTGGTTTACATTCATCTCACCCACAGGCCACGTGAGTTATAATGAACACAAATGTCATGCTTCTGGAAAGTGTGATTGTCCTTTTAATGGTAGGTTCCTGCTTCATTAAGACCAATACAAATTCCACTGATTCTATACAGTTTCTTCGATTTCAATAATCATCTTTTATTATGTAATATGCAAAATCTGTAAAGAACATATCTTAATCACACTCAAAAGGCAAAATAAAAAATGGTAGTTAGTTAATGTTAGTTAAACTTTTAGTAATTAAAAAAAAAAGTAGTTCAGTTTTAATAATTGTAGTTGTGTCATTGTGTTCGAAATCAAAATTTAAAACTTTGCCTTGGCACATAACTGAAATGAAAGTTTTTATCTAATATTTAGAGGTTTCAGTTCAATTAATAAAAAGTTTTTAACATTTTTAGTTAAAAATAACATCCCTACTGTTGTTTTGAATGAAAAAAGTATATAAATGAAGTGTATATAAAAAGTAAAACATTATATTACTTGTATCTATATATATATATATATATATATATATATATATATATATATATATATATATACACACACTTGTATAACATTTTGGCAATGGGAATTAGAAGAAGACATGCTAACTAATAACTAATCACAATACAAAAAATCTTACATTTTTATAAGTAAAAATGTAACGTTATAAGCTTACATTATAAGCTGTATTTTCTTTATAGAAAAAAAGAGAAAAGATTGAGGTGAATACAGTGTTTAAATTAATACAGAAAATTGGAATGGGTCACGGTCATGGGTATGGTTGACTATCCAGTTGTTGTATGGCTAGTGGACATTTTGCCTGCATCACGAGTCTTTTTGTAATCCTGACATTTAAAAAAAATATTTAATTACAAAGACAAATAGCAAAGTACAACAGTAGTGAGGAAAAGGCTGTACGATTTTCACAGACCTGACCTGAACTGAAACAGGAGCAAAGCTCTGATAGATAAAGAACCTTGTGCTTTTTATCATTGCTAAAATCTCTTTTTATCTGAGCATTGTTAACTTTATGAAGTACAAGATTCAAAAGAAACAAAACAATGCTTATATTTTATAAAAAAATCATAAAAGCTGTTCATCCTGGATTCAAGATCATTAATGAGTCACTAAAAGCTCCATTAATCTTCTATTAAGAAGAAGCATGACAAAAGAGATTGGCTGAAAAACCAGACCAAAAAAACATATTCCGGACATCTTTCAAAGTGAATTATTGCAGTAGGCTAAGAAAATACGAAAAATAATACAATACGTTCTCTTCTAAAGAAACCACAAGTGACCTCAGACCATGAGAGAGAAAATTGAAAGTGCAAGTGAGAATTACGAATCTCCTTTAAGTCTGAACAGGAGCTAGCAGGAGTTTGATTGGTTTTCTTCATGTGGTCGGAGGAAAGTCATCGGCACTCAAACACACCATCAATCCCAGAATACCGCGCATCCACTGAGAAACTGACATGCTTAAACATGCTTTTAACTAAAACACATTTTAAAGACAAATCTATAAAGGTATGGTCACATTTCAAATAAATTTTCATGCAAAAAAGTTCCATTGTCAATACTGTACTGATGTACGAAGCACAGCTGGGACATTACTCACTTTCAAACCAAGCAGCTTTTGTCGGTCAGTGCAGTAAATGTGCGAGGGGTTATCTTTCCTATCAATACAGTGCATTCTTATTTCTTATGCATACGTTATCACTATTTTAATTAATTTCTATGTAAAGCACTTTGAATTGTCATTGTGTATGAAATGTGCTATACAAAAAACAAACAAAAAAAACATTCAGAAAGTATTCACAGCGCTTCATTTTTTGCACATTTTGTTATGTTAGAGCTTTATTCCAAAAACGGATTAAATACATTTTCTACAAACAACACCCCATAATGACAACATTTTGAACAATTTGAAATCTTTGCAAATTAAAGTATATAAGTATTCTAAGCCTTTGCTCTATACCTATTTTTGGTCAGTTTCTCCCATTCTTCTTTGCAGGACTGCTCATGCTCCATCAGGTTGGGTGGGGAGTGTCATTGGACAGCCATTTTCAGATCTCTTTAGAGGGGTTTAATCAAGTTCAAGTCTGCGCTTTGGCTGGGCCACTCAAGGACATTCACAGAGTTGTCCCGCACCCTTTCCTTTTTTAAATCTAGGCTGTGTGCTTAGGGTTGTTGTCCTGTTGGAAGATGAACCTTCCCCCCAGTCTGGAGCAGGTTTTCATCAAGGATGTCTCTGTACATTGCTGCATTTATCTTTCCCTCGATCCTGACTTGTTTTCCAGTTCCTGCCATTGAAAAACATCCCCACAACATGATGCTGCCACCACACTTTACTGTAGGGATAGTATTGGCCAGGTGATGAACTGTACCTGGTTTCCCCCCAGACATGACGATTGTCATTCAGGCCAAAGAGTTAAATCTTTGTTTCATCAGACCAGAGAATTTTGTTTCTCATAATCTGATACCCCTTTTCCACCAGAATGAACCAGGTGCAAGTTCAGAGCCAGTGCTAGTGCCACTTTGAAGTTGGTTAGATTGACAACCCTTCTAAGAACCACTTTGCTTTTCCACATGCTAGAGAGCGACCACAGAGCCAGGTCTTAAGTCACTGTATAGATGGGCTCCAATACAGAGCGTCACAAAGCCGATAATGCGATTTATCACGATAATGAATATGCACGATATTGTTATCGTGGGCACTTTAAAATATCGTAAATAATAATTTATTAACAGTTTATAATTTTTTTATAATGCACTCAAGAATACTTTGCCCATCAACAGTATAAATGCTCAACACCGCTGTATTCTGCGTCAAAGGGACGCGCACTCAGGTGTAAATGAGAAGCACATGAACGAGTGAAGGAGACGCGCTGCTGAAGTGCTGCTCAGTGACAGCAGAGGGCGCTGATGAACTGCTGAATGCAGTAGTTACCCCGGAAACCCGCAAACAAACAAAACCGTGTGTAGTTTTTAAAACAGCCATTCGTTTTTTGTAATCTCAATGTTGTTCATCACAGCACCAAATACTTAATACTTAAAGACTTAATAGGCTATTTATTTTCAAATTTAAACATTTTTATGTTTTAATCTGGACTACAACATGCCCTAATAATTAGAACTGTTCTGATTATTTGTTATTGTTCAGTAAAACTTTGAGAAATACGACTATCCGGTTGTTAAGGCTGACGTCACGCGGCAGCGCTTCCGGGTCCAAACGCTCTATCTTATACCACAAGAAAAACTACAAACGGTGCTAATATACACACACAATGTGGTGTAATACTACAAAAAAAGTTATAATACCCTTTTTCTCCATACCAAACTTCCAGATGGCCAGACAGTGATTCATCTTTTATAAATCGTTAAAATATTAATGTCTGTAACGCTGTGACCATAGAGAATGTTGTGTAGACAGTAAGTATTTAAAATGTTTAACTTTTTTAAATGTTTGATGTTTAATAATTAAAAAATAGCGCTCATTAAAGGGCGTCAATGGCATTCTCAAGTGAAACGAGTTGAGGCTTGGACCCAGAAACGGCGTTCCTTACGTCACGACTTAACAAGCGGATAACATGTTAATTCATTATTACCAAACTGACAATGAAAAATACTTATAAAGAATTAGTCATTCTAAGTAATACATTAAGTAATGTTAATTTCTTAGTTACTGTTTAATAACTTTACAATCAAAATAACGTTTTTAATGGACTAAAGATAAAACTAACAATGATCAGTATTTCTTAACTAACATTACCAAAAACATTATACTTTCTGTACCAAATGTAGCTATTGCTCAATCTTAGTTAATGCATTAAATAATGAGACCTTATTGTAATTTATATAAATAAAATAATATCAACCCAAGGTTTATTGAGTTTTACACAATTCTTTTGTAGTGTGGTTTTTGGTTAAATGTAAATATCATCACCTGGCTACATTAGCCCACTTCTTTTCGACACTTTTTCCTGTTGGTTTATAGAACAATTACTCCGAATTGCCCTCTGTCGTTTCAAAGAATAGCACAAGGGCGAGCACGTCAAGTATAAACGCCTCGTCCGTTTGGGGAGGAGCGTGCGCAGTCAGCGGAGGCTCGTGCAGCGGAGCCAGGCAAAAGTATAAACAATCCTTTTTTGAGACGCGGCGCTGCGCGGAGCTGAGCTTCGAGGCTTGGGTGCGACCCCCTTAAGACATAATAGAGACGAGAGGCTAATATTAGGTGCGTCTTAATCAGCTCCCTAGTTCAGTAGTCAGGGCACTGATCAGGACATACCGGTAAGTCAATGGGCTGAGTCCCTGGTCAGTGCCCAGACTACTGACGGAGCAGATTGAGACGCACGCATTGTGAACATCGATATTTGTAGCCTGCCTGACATGGCCTTTTCACAGAC
This sequence comes from Pseudorasbora parva, assembly GCF_024679245.1. Classification (NCBI taxonomy): domain Eukaryota; kingdom Metazoa; phylum Chordata; class Actinopteri; order Cypriniformes; family Gobionidae; genus Pseudorasbora; species Pseudorasbora parva. The sequence goes on from NC_090180.1 coordinate 45,002,154, forward strand.
GTCGCATCTGTCATAGACTACAGTAGCCTATTTAAAATGGCACATGCATCCATTATATTCTCAATTTACAAAGCAAAGCATTTACAAAGCAATCCCTGTAAAGTTTTTAGGTTAACTATAGAAGAGACCAGGATTAGTGTGTGTTGCACTGGCAAGACTCGCATGCGCGTGGCATCATGGTGATGGTTTCGCTCCATCGTGATGTCGATCAGTCATGGTACAACCAACCAACCCTACTGAACATTACGATGAACATGAATGGACATTAAATTAACGGCATTTAGGACATTATCCACACCTTTTCCTCCGGCCTTTATTTGAGACCGGCCTTTATTTGTTTGTGTTGACCACGCCCCTGGCCACTATCAGAGGCCCGACATTTAATTGATTGCAGGCTTTTATTTGAGGAAATACGGTATTCCTAAATTCACCGGTCAATCATTAAATGAATGTGCTGAACTTTACTTTGGTCTCGTAAGCCCTGCTTGCCTTGTTCTCAATGAACATCGCTCTTGATTCCCTAAATATAATGGCCTTCTTTCTGCATTGTTAGAGCACACCTTCATTCTCAGTCTCGAGATATTTATCTTCCTTACCTACATGCTTCGTCAGCTCTATTCAGGTCTCTGTCGGGCAGTGAGTCCTCCCAGTCCAATATAGTGCTGATTAACCTCCCCCTGCAGAGAAAACACACACACACACACACACACGTCTGGTTCACTATCTTTTCAGTCATCCATAGACGTAATGTTTTTATACCGTATACAAACCCGCTACACTATATATCTACTATATATCCCTCTACACTGCCCCTACCCCTAAACCTACCCATCACAGGAAACATTCTGCTTTTTTACTTTCTCAAACAAACTCATCCTGTATGATTTATAAGCCTTTTGAAAAGTGGGGACCGCCGGCTGGTCCCCACAATGTAGGTGAGCTCAGGTTTTACTATCCTAACACACACACACACTGATGAGACAGAACAAATAGCTCATGACGAGCACAGAAACATGAGGGGGAGTGTGTGTCGTGTTCTTGCCATTTTAAAATTGTTTTATGTACACGTGTCAGATGGATGTCTTTGTGCATTTCAATTTAATACACACACAGAATAGATATGCGAGTGCATAGTCAGCGACATTCTGGGTTCCCACCATCATGGAAAAACATGATGGACCTTTCGGGTCCATTCCTTTAAAATGGTGCAATTACCTGCAAGATCGGAGTCCTCTGGAACGTGTAACATCACAGTAGCGTCCGGTTGGCTTCAGACCCATCACTCCGATTACCGTGTCGCGAACATATTGCCTGAAACAGCCCAGGGCACAAGTGCTTATTGCTGTAGCAGTGACAGAAACAAATGGTTTGTGTTGTGGCTGTACTGTTTAAACAGTGTATTTCAATGTTTACAGATTGGCCGCATTCACTTCTATATTAAGTACCTCAAAATCATTTTTTTGGTAATGAACCTCAAATGGTGTCGATTGAGCTTAATTTGAATGATAATGTACTTGGAATATTGCTTCAAACTGCAATAAGAGGAAGTACTTTAACACACAAAAGTACACACCTTTAAAACGATTTGTTAAAACAAGGTGAAGATCAGATGAAATGCGGTTTCTGTCTTAAAAAGTTTTACATTCAGAAAGTTATGGCATTAAATGTTTTATGCAGTGCAATAAAATATGTATCTTTCTCAGTATTTTTGTTCTGTTTTCCAATACAAATTTCTATCATTCAAGCTATTTTTTGTATAATGAAAGAAAAAGTAATGGATATCTGTTGACAGTTGTATTTCTAAACCTTGAAATGTTGCTAATTCAACTCTAGACATTTACACTTAAAAAGACATTGACATACTGTGTTCCCTTTCATTTATTTCTTAAATGTTCTTTACTTGGCCTTAAAAGAAGTCTTAAAATGTACATTCATAAAGCCTGCAGAAACCCTGTGAAAGCCGTTTCTGCTCAAGCAAGCCAAAAATTATTATAAAAATGTTTTACTAGTGGGTGCAGGACATTATAGTTCATTTATGTAAGTGAGGTTAGGAAAATAAAGTAAACTGTGACATATTATACCCAAAAATATTTTCCATACAGTGACTAGTAAAATGTATAAAAATGTATTCACTTATGCGACCATTTACATTTATGCATTTGGCAGATGCTTTCATCCTAAGTGTACTTACTACACCACAGACTGAACAAAAGAAGAATTGCTTGGTCAGTGGTTGACCTAAATTGGTATTATCTAATTGTGTACTTAAATTTAACAGCTGACAGCTGCTTGGTTGCTTGTAATCCATTAAATACCTTTCTATCAAAGTTATCTTACATTATCAACAACAAAAAAGAAAAGTTCTTGTCATATTTTATTACACTTTTATAGCAATTTATAGCAAGTAAACTGTGATAGTGTGAGAAAATGTATGCTGCCTGCTTGTTTTTGTTGTTTTGTTTTTTATCTATCCTTAGCAACCAGTAACACAGCAACACATCTTCTGCTTTTAATGCATTTATTAAACATTAGAAGTTCTTGGCACTATTCTTGGCACTGTGCAGACAGACTTTATTAACATGTTCAGAGAGAGAGAGATTGATTACATACTTGCCACACTTTTCACATTCTTCAACAAACATGTTCCCGTGCAGCTCGGACAATCGATCCCTAACAGATAAAGAGAGAAATAAACAAACCCAGTAAAGACCAGAAGAATGAGAAATCAACGCACATACATAACGATCGAATATCACAAAATCTTCAATGTTCATTTCAACCGATGACATTTAGATCTCATAATATTTGCATGCGTACTATTGTACTATTTAGATTTGCGCAAGACATAACCGACTATTTATGTGAATACTGACTAAAGATGGACATTTGTTCATAATTTTGTGTATTTGACTGTTTGAGGAAACTTAATTTGGAATGTGCGAGCTCAGTTACAGGCTTGTCGTTGGCCTGAGCTTTAAATTACGAAATGCTATAAAATCGTTTGCATGTTGAAATTTGATTTCCGTTAGCCATCCCGAAACGAACGTGAAAATGTTGAAACAGAGCATTCAGATTGCTTTAGTGTAGGAGCGATGTCTTTTAAAGCCAGAAGCAATTTGCTTTGCTTTGAAATTATTTCTCGCAAGAAAGTTTTCAAAAGACTGATTTGATGTGATTATCTTTGTTGATTAATTTACTAATAAACATTTGTGGTAATCTCCCACTTTATAAACATATTACGTGTGGCATCGATTTAATATCGGTACTTCGGTATTAGATTGTGATACCGTACCGAAGCTAAAATTGTAATATCGAGCCATCCCTAATCCACATATCCAGAATTGACATCCCTATAGCAAATGTTAGCAAATTCAGAAGTTTTTGCTGCTCTTCAACTTGATGCACTAATACTTTTTTACTAATTTATACATCATCAAAGTAGCCCATATAATATTAATACAACAACTCTTTTTTATGTAGTAATGATAAACCTCCTCAAACGAACTCAGAGGCATGTACAATCTATTGATGTGTTTATGAGGAAGTGTCTTGGTGCCCTGGACATTATAGACAATAACTTTGTGGTAATGCTACTTTTTTGCATAATTATAGATGTTTAAGCCATAAATCCACCAGAACTATGCATGGATGCTTTCTTCTGTGTCACCATCTCTCACTCAAATGCCACCATGAACATTTTTCTAGCTCCACTCTACAGTTTTTTTTAAATCAATTTTTGTTATTTATATTAGTTATTTTAGTACAGAAACTAACCTCAACACTAAACAAAAACGGCAAACGTTGCTTTGGCAACTAACAGCTCTAAAATAAGTTTATTTTTGTTTTATTTAAAAAAAAATTACGTTTCATTTAATTTCATTTAACGTTTATTTTACACCAGATAGTGAGAAGTTTTTTTTATGGTAGTTTGAGTTTGAGATAACACTGATTCAAATACAAAACTTATATATAAAGACTGAGGGCTTTTAATTAGGTCTGCCTGAATATAACAGGAAGTTCACCATATCAATATGCTAAATTTAACATAACAGCTTTAATCACCTGCCCAGAACAAGACACCCTGATTGCATTCCCTTACTGGAAGGGAAAATAACAAAAGATAATCAACATGACACATCTGACATCACACACAGGACAGAGACCAAAACTTTAATCACAGCGGTATGAGAGATGTGGGTCCTCAATGAAGCCAGCCAATCAGATTACAAACAGAGAAAGCGTTTGCTATTTTTGTGTTCAATATCCACCATTACCTGGGAAAGCCGGAGCGCAGGTGCAGGCCATCTACGTTCTGGCTGATGAGGTATTTGAGGTGTCCCGTCCTCTGCAGCTGCAGAAGAGCCATGTGAGTCACGCTGGGACGCGCGTCCTCGAACGTGGTGTTAAAGTGAGGCGTCTCACCTCTCTCCTCCATCGTCCACACTCCGTTAGGACCCCTGATAATCACAGACATCACAAACATGTCTTTGTTGAAATACAGCCTCTTGTACTCAATGAGAAGCACAGTCCGTCATAAGACAAGACATTACTGAAATTATAAACTCAATCTTACTTCATTTTTTTTAAATCTAGAGCTTAACGTACTATCAAGTCAAGTCAAGTCAACCTTTTATAGCGCTTTTTATAATGAAGATTGTTTCAAAGCAGCTTCACAGGGATAACAGGAAAATATTGCTACATAATTTTAAAGAAAGTAATATAATTCTAACGCAAAGCTACAAAGCCTAACGCAACAAGGGCGACTATAAAAGCATACTTTCAAACTTAAAATGTATGGCTGAAACAAAATACATTTTTAATGTAAACAAAACTGCAAACAGATCTACTTCTGAAATCTGTGCACAATGACAAACACAAACATAAATCTATGAATCTATGCATCTATGCCACCATTCAGAAATGAATACTTTTACTCAGCAAGGATGCATTACATTGATCAAAAGTGACTGTAAAGACAATAATACAACCATTCTCAACACCGACAATAATCACAATGTTACTTGAGCAGCAAATCATCATATAAGAATGATTTCTGAAGGATCATGTGACCTTGAAGACTGGAGTAATGATGCTGAAAAATCAGCTTTGATAGCAACACAAGTCATCATGGGTTTAAGTCCCAGAGAATCAATAAAACAAACTGACTTAAAATGCAATGTAAATTGCATCTGCCAAATGCATAAATGTAAATTATTCCAGAATTAAGGTTTGAAACGACTACATTCTAGCTGTTTTTGTTGCAAGAAACCTTGACTAACACTATAAGTGAACTTGAGAAGAAAAAAAAAAACTAAATTACTGTGGATTTCTACAACCCTCATTCTCCGGTCTGATCGTCCTCTCTCTCTGTGATCCAGTAAAGCTGCCGAGTTGAGCTGCAGGAAATCTCAGATGACAAAGATGGGGTTTTAGTTATCATGGAGAACAGCAGGAGGCTACTGTGCTTTCTAATGACTGCAGATGGACTTACTAAGTGGAACAACTCAAAAGTTCACTTAAACAAGCCCTTGCGGGCAGAAATCTTGCTCTTGTGCACTTGGGAATTTACATAAACACACCAACACACACACACACACACACATTCAGTTTGCTTTTTCATGCCTTCCTAGTTACACGCATGCATCAGCTTTCACCGCCTGACTTGTCAAAAGTTTTCTGTTCTTGGATAACTTGGATAAGCTCTTACAAGTACTGTATAAACCCCTAAATAAGTCCTAGCCAGGATTTAGGCTACTGATCAAAGTCTTATACACTCTGCAGCTTATTCTGGCCAAGAACCACCCGTTTAGACAGAAAGAGGGCATCTGACTGACATGAAAAGCAACCAACACAGTTAGCTTTTCCTTAATGTGACATTTAGGGGGCAGGTAAATCTGAAATCGGATGAAAACCACGTGGATATACAGTAATATACAAGTCAAGTCTGGTCAAGGATTAAGTACCTCAAATTAAACTTTTTAACGTCTTGTAAAGATTCAATATACCAAACTAAACAACTATACAAATGTAGTGTTTTGTTCTTCCCAAAGCAGACTTTGCATTCATATAAGCCTGTGCACTTTCACTCCTGAAAACTGTGTAAAGCCAGGCAATCAGAATGGAGCTCAGAATGTGTGTGCAATAAGCAAGAGTTCAGTAAACAGTCCGTGGGCTTGCCGCCTGAGCCTACATATGTCTCAACTAAGCTCTCCGCTTATTAAATACTGCATAGCACACCAACAAAGCTGACTAAAATAGGCAGGTTAAGAGCAGGAGGCAATATAGCTGTGCAATCTGGGAAATTGGATTGAGAATCTAGTGCACTGATATATATATATATATATATATATATATATATATATATATATATATATATATATATATATATATTATATACATACAGTGAGGAAAATAAGTACTTGTACACACTGCTATTTCTGTACACCCTGCTTTATCAAGTTCTCCCACTTAGAAATCATGAAGGGGTCTGAAATTGTCATCGTAGGTGCTCTCTCGTCTTCCACTGTCTTTGCTCCTCCTTTATCACTCGCCCCCGGCCCGCTCTCACGGTCCCTCGCCGCTTGCCACATACCCCCATCTCCCCTCGCAGGCCAGGGGGTACTCCCAAGCAGGCTCCGGCCCACGGCGAACACCGGCGACACCTCCACTCTCTCAAGGACGGCCGCCACCTCACCTCGACCCCGGGGGCAGGGCAGCAAGCTCTCCGTCCCACTGGTCTTCACTCGCTCCAGCACCACCGCCTCGGGCAGCCACTCGCGGTCCTTCTCCATCCGCGATCCCCCTCAGCAGTGAGGGCTCTTCGACAGCGTGTACCTCCTTCCTCCTGGGTTTCGGCACCAATGTAATGAAGTTCATAAATGGGAAGGAAGGAGGCGGAAACCGGCGATCGTTCAACTACTTTAATTCAGTAAATAAACAAAACGAAAGTAACGTGGGCAGCCCCCTCACGGATGACTGCCCGTACACACATAAACAAAACTCAACGTAAAGTCCAGGCCTGGTCCTCTCTCGTCTTCCACTGTCTTCGCTCCTCCTTTTATACTCCCGTCACTCCGCCGGCCCGCTCTCATGGTCTCTCGCCTCACTGCTTGCCACATCGTAATTTACTTGTATCATTCCAAACCATTAATTTCTTACTTTAGTATATATAAAAAAAGGTTTAATTATTTTATTTTATTTGTGCTTAGTGACAACTATTGTATAAAAATAATATAGTGAACATGTACTATATACTAAATATGTATAGTGAACATGCTATATACATATCTTTTAATTACACCTAGTTTTGATGCTATTAAAAAAAAAAACAACAGATGCCTTTATTAATAACTTACAGTGCATTCACTATCAGTGTTCCTTGGGAATGGAACTCCTTTCGTATTCCACACAAGCATCTAATTTGGTTCAGATGACATGAGGTGAATAAATGGTGAGAGAATTTTTTTTTTTTTTTTTTTTAGATGAACAATGGCTGTTCATCTAAATGTGCTCTTGACAGTCAGGCAGAGTCCTATTTGCACCTATAGAGGCATCAACTCTAAAAATAGTCTGTCAATCAAGATTTGATAGACAAGTGTTTTTATGAAAATTTCATACAAGAGAGCACGGGAACAAAAAAGGGCAGCTGCCACCGCATCACACACATTCCCTCTGATAATAACAAAGAGGGAAATATGGGGGGGGGGGGGGTGAAATAAGCAGAATAAATGAAGAGGCATCACTCAACATGATGTCAGCATCCTCTAAAATTAAAACCCCTGCAAAGTGTGTTTACAAAATGACAAACTAGATGAAGGCAAATCCAATTAAATCGCCCTTAAATTCATGGTAAATTAAACATTTGTACATCAAACACAAATGTGAAAGTAAACTAGGGTTGCACTATATATCGCATTTTACATGAAAACATGCTTATCGCGATTTGGCTTATGATTATCAAATCGCAAAGGCTACGAGGATCTTTTATGCGCAGTTTGTCAGTGTAGGACAGCTCTGTGATCAGTAGTAAATGCTATTCCCTCTAAAAGCACTGCAAGTTTGAGTTCCTTATAACCTTTGAAAAAGCATCAACCATTGTTCCAAACATGAGAAGCAGTCATGTTTAAACAAAGCGTTTTAATATGTTTATTTAGCTCACCAATAGTATGATGTTCATAGCTATAGCCATAGATATGTATACGTATACATATCTATGGCTATAACGATTTCCGTGAATGACGTGAGCTATTGTATTTCTGCAGCATATACCTGGAGTACCCTGCGCGGTAGCCCCCTCAGGCTTGCGGAGCAGCGTTTACTATTGATCACAGCCGTGCTGCTCTGAGAAGCTGCGCATGCAATTAGCGCAGCCTCTGCCAAATCGTGTGATTTTATTGCGATTTATCGTGCAGCCCTAAAGTAAACCCAAGTGAATTGAGGTCAGCTTGGATCAGCAGCATGAAAGCTCTACACATATACACACACACACACACACACACACACACACACACACACACACACACACACACACACACACACACACACACACACACACACACACACACACACACACACACACACACACACACACACACACACACACACACACACACAATAAATGAGAATAAGACTGTAGTACAAAATGAGATGAGACTGCAGAAATATATCAAAAGCCACTGTTTACGTCTACAGGATTCAAGAAAATATCCTAAGAAAAATGTCCTCTTTTTTGTGTTTAGCTTAGATGGAAAACACCTGCCATATTTTACTCATTTAGATTTTTGCATGAGTACAATAGAATTAATAAATACATATTGTGCAATATTTTGGAAGAGTCAGGACATTTTTAATATAAATCTGATTATTTTCATCTTGTAATATACACATGACTTGAGGATGAGTAAATCATGCTGTCAGTCAATGCACCGGTGTGGATACTGTACTTCAGAATCACAGATTCTATGTCTGGGAAGTACGACCAAAATAAGATTTTCCCCCAGAAAATGTCACCTGAACAAGTAACATGTCTGCCACTTTTGTTCTAACCAACGGAGAAAAAAAACATTATAATAAATCGCACGACTAATGGTGATTAAAACAACCGCTTCGCTCATATCACAGCAAACCGTGCAAATTATTATTATATTTTGTTTTCAATTTTTTTTATATTTAACAACATCAGCATTGCGTGACTACATGTATTCAGTGTGTATTGGTGCTACAGATTTTTAATTTCTGTACAGTCTAATCTTTTGCTTTTGACTCCAGGTGAAATCTCCAGTTGTTTGGACCTTTCTGGATTACAAATCACCATCAAAATAATAATTTGAATTATTCCAGCTACTGTGAGAAAAGGCTGCAGCATCCTCACATGTGATATAGCCTACTAGCCAGACTCCTCCTACATGTATACAGATGTGATGTAATGACGCAAAGACGAACGGTGCAATGCTCGAATTTCCCACAGAAAGCTACCAGTACCACTAAAATCATAACACATTATTATTACATGCTTACTGTTGTGAATCGGGTTAAGGCAAGATAGTTTTGAGCATGTTATGGTTAGTTCTGTACTTGCTCAAAAATTGACATAATTTTTAAGCAAAATAAGTCACAGACTACAGCAACAATTCAACAAAGTCATGAGTATCTACTATCTAAAGAGAATGACTAAACAAACAACAAAACATCAAGACACATAATAACAATAACTGTGTCTTGTTTTAAAGGCAGAGTCCTCAGGAGGTTACATTTGTTGACCACATATGTCATCAAGGATGTCTCATTACAGCTCATACGGCTGACAAATGAGACCTCCGGAGGACGCAGCCTTCGAAATGAGACACAGCAACTGATAACTAGGATCCCAGATATCACAGTATGCAATATAATCTCAACGTTTGAGTAAGTAGTTTCTGTTTCCTTCTGTGCTGATCCTGGGGTATAATATAAGGCAGATGTTCCCAGGGTCCCCAAATACGAGTACAGAATATATTGCTAAATAAACAATGTAATGCATAATATGGTAGCTTGACCACACAAATTACATAAACCGCTACTGATTTATAGAAGTACTTAAAGAGTTGTAAGCAAGACAATCCTTACGTAAACTCCCACTAAGGCATGTAGATCAATAATTTGATTATGTGCTCATCTTTGCATCAGTCAGAGCTGATCAATTATGTGGTGTAAAACTGGAAGATTCAATATCAGATAGAAAAGAAACACTAGAGTAACAGAAGCAGGCTTTATTTAGAAACTTGTAGGAAGCTTAAGAAATACTGAAACCAGAATGATCGCCCAGTTATTCTCTCATTCATTTTTATCAGACGTAAAAGGTTATCAGAGCGTTCAGTGAAATGAATGATTTCTAGTTTTCCATTTGATTTGACTTTGTAATGCCAAAGCATAACTGATAAAAGGTGTGGATTCCAGCTTCTATTAAGCTGAGCATTGACATTAAACAATAGTAAAATAGAAATTTCTTCATTTGTCTAACTTGTGTATCAGTTTGTTAAGCAAGCTGAAAATGTAATAGAGTTCCTTTCTTCAATATACCCAAACAAGTTGGATACTTACTGAAAATGGAAGAAACTTCACAGAAGAGAACATCATAATTTTAATGGTTACTTTAACTATTACAATGTCATAAAATAACAACAACCACCACCACACAAAAAAAAACAAGAAAAAAAAAACCATATGAACACGTACAGCAGGGAGCTAACCAAAGTGTCACAAAAGATGGCGTTAAATTATCTCATGTCTCAATAACATTACAATGATAATCATAGGTGGGCGGGATGGGTCGGACACGTCCCCACCACTTTTTTGCCAGGGTCAATATTGTCCTAACCACTTTTTCTCATGGCATAGATGTACCTAATACAAAATAACAAATGAAGCATATCCACTTGACTAGCAGAGCATTGTGTCCTTTGGTAAATAAGATGCAATCAGGGACTGGAAAGTGTTGTTTTTAAATCATGCTGAGAGTTCATTGTCGCTGAAGTGGCGGAAGGCAACAGTTTTCTCTTGGCGCTCATGCACTTTAGACAAATAAAAGCGTTTCAATCTATTGGGGGGGGGGGGGGGGGGGGGTTATGTCAAAGTAGGGCTGGACGATATGGCCAAAATTTATATCACGATATATTTCTTAATTTTGGTCGATACGATATAATTTCGATATCGATATGAACTATATAAAAGCTTTAGAAAAACTACCAAGAACTGCCACAAAGGATTGCTGTACCTACAAACTTCTGACAAATTAATTTGCCAAGTCTATGAAACCTCCTCCTATAAAACTATATAATATTTTAGAAATAAAAACGGTACAAATAAATTAATGTTCACCTTTTATTTGTATTTAGCCTTTATACGAACAAGAAATGTGAAATCACCATCAAATAAACAAGACTCTCACTTCGCAGACGCAGTTTATTGAGCATTTTCTTTTAAGTTATAAATTTCAGTGAAAAACGATTCATAGCGCTATATTCTCCTTTTATGCAAAACTGTACCTTTATCTACTGATGCACAAAAAAATAAATAAAATAAGTCTCAATTCAGTGGCCTATTTGTGCTCTGTTTGAGATGAGTGCACGCTGCTTTTTGCAAGGCTTTAACACGAGAAAATGATACATTTTCGTGAAGCCATGTCTGACCGTCTTTCACAAGCTTTGAAAGGTAATTTAAACGAGAATGAACGCATTGGTGTTAATACATGACATTGTGTGCAAATGTGGAAAGTATTAAAACAAATGTGCCACTTGCCTCTTACATAAATAGTCTACATGGATTATTTGTAACGCTTGGCATCATATTGTTAGACATTAGATTGATGCATCTATGTCGATGTATTGTACACCCCTAGTCGGCACCTCTCCGGCACAAGTTTAATATCAGCCCCATTCGCACGGGATTCGTATTATCTGGGGACCTCTGGTGATTTGTAATAATTGCAGAGAATGTCTGTGATCTTAATCCCGTGCGAATCGGCCATGTCTGTAATTTGTAAAGTAAAAATTCCCCCGCAAATTAGCCTAGGCTACCTACCATATTTCGCCGAACACCGAGGTCCTGTGATAACATTAGTCCCGTGCGAATCGACATCTCTGTGATTTGGCCAGGATTAGGCGGATTGTATATACTTTTTGCAAGCTTTTTTTCTCCCTGTGAGCATTTCTATCTTTATCTTTCACGAAGAATAAAGTCTGCATTCATAATGCGCACCGTTCAGTCACGTGCAGCCGCGCCCACACGGATTATACTTTCACTTTAGAATGAGTATCAATTTGAGAGTAATCTGATTGAATGGTGTGTTTAACATCAACACTGTTCTTAATGAAAAACATAACAGAACAGTATAGTACAATGACAATTTTGTTTAAATGGGCGCTTTTACATTTAGTTTTGAAACTGAATCTTCCGCCGTATATTGTCAGCTTCCTACTCGTGATAAATGAAATCTGATTCCTGCCGCTGGTCTGAGCTCAGTTCATGGCGTCTGTTCGCTAACTGAACGAAATTATATTTATTTATTAGGCTACTGTAAAATAATCAAAACGATAACGATGCCTGTTTATGATTTCATACAGCTATCTATAACGAACATCATATCCGGGAGAAGTCAGTAAATTCGAGTAAAATCACAGGCTTTGCTTATCCCGTGCGAATGCGCCACGCAAAACTCAGATGTGGAGGAGTCATTTCTAAATCACAGAGGTCCCTAGATAATACTAATCCCGTGCGAATTGTGCTTTAGATAGACGAACCACTTCCACGCCACTAAAGAAAGTTAGTCTTTCTTCTCTTATCAACTATTTATTTCTCCTTACTTGGGGAAGCTCGTTCAGTCACATTTGTGTTGCGGTCAGGGAAACTCTCTTTGTAGCTAAAACGTGCCGCGTTGGATCTATCAGCCTACTACTGCTGAGCACTGGCTGCGTGTCCGTGGTGTAGGCCTACGTCATCACGCAAGAAGCCAATCGTGTTCTGCTCTTTCTGATGGCATGCGCCCTGAACGTCAGTCATATCGAAATATCGGAAATGTCTTTAAAAATCATATCACCGTTATTGAAAAAAATTATATCGCGATATATATTGATATTGAATTATTGTCCAGCCCTATGTCAAAGGCAAATTATGGTCAACATACTATAATATCCTGTAAGTTTCAGAACTGCAAAATTCCTTGTTTCATCCTTATTATTGTAATGTTATTGGGTTTTTGCTGTTTCTTATACTAAGTGGTCTTAAAAGATGACTTTAATTCCTTATTCATTGTCATCTTTTTCTACATTCGATAGTTCAATCAACATTTGAAAGAGTTTTTTCTGACAAAATGGAAGTTGGATTTGTTTTATACAATATTGAATACCTGGATAATCTACATTTGACTAAATTTTTGGATATTACTGCTTCACATCTTTAAAAACTGTGAGCTGTATGCAGTATATATATTGACACAGCCTCAGATTTGAATGAGAGTTTTGGCTGTTACTTGTACTAAAACATCATATCCCCCTCTAGTGGTTTGCTGTGATGCTGACGGAGAAGTATAATAACATGTCATTCTTTTTTAACATCGGCCAGATCATATTAATGTGGGAGTTCAGTTCTTTTTTCATTACCAATGCACAAGAGGGTTGTATCTGTACAGTGAACAAAGAGAGCAAACATACAAACTAAACCAGCATGCAAATAAATATGGCAACAAACAAAAGCTTTCTTTCTGGCTAAGAAAACAAATGGTTTTGGTTATCTCTGAAGGATTAAAGACACAGGATTATCCCCATTTCCTTTTACTGGGCTGCCAGATTTGGAATGTGGCTAAAACACATAAATGCATCACTGCCCATTGGCTTTAGCTCAGTTGATTGCGTTACATGCAGAATACCTACACAAATATTTTAGTCCTGACTTGAAAGAGACACTTAACACATTCAAGTTTACATGACGACTATATGAAGACACATGCCTTGCTCATTCTGTACTCATTTACTCAGTGTCATGTCCATAAGACTTTGTTCATCTTCAGAACACAAATGAAGATATTAAATCTGAGAGATTTCTGTCCCCCGATTGAATGTTTATTCCCCCAAAACTCTGATGCTTATGAAATCGTAAAATAAATCCCTATGAATTGAGCAGTTTAATTCAAGACTTCTGAAGAGAAACAATCACTTAATGAACAGATTTAATTTGAAGCTTTTATTCACATATAAATATTGATCAGCATTCAATTTTGGTAAATGTAAGCTCAAGCGTGAACCAGTGAGGTTCATTTTCGCATTTCACACAAACATGTTTGAGCTTCCGCAAGAACCAGTGAAGTTTTTTCTCACACACCAAGCGAGTACTGTTAAGCTTGTGTCCACTAATCTCAATGATTATATGTGAATAAATGCCTAAATTAATAGTTTTAGGTAAACTGACTTTTTTTAATGGAAGGACAGAAATCTCTCAGATTCAATAAAAAATATCTTAATTTGTGTTTCGATGATTAATGGAAATCTTTTGGAAAAGGTTTGGAACAACATGAGGGTGAGTAACTGATGACAGAATTTTCTCTTTTGGGTGAACTATCCCTTTTAAGAATTTTTATGTGCATCAAGTACACAAAACAACTAGTGAAGAAGTTTGTTAGTGAATAGCTGAAAATTATACACAAAGCTATTGTATGGCTTCAGATCTGACATATAAACATTTAAAAAAAAAATACATGCTTGCCAGTCAACATACATGCATTCAGAAGAGCAGTTGAGCGCCCTCTAATACAAAACAGAGGAACAGCAATAACATTTAAGCTTCGCCACAAAAAAACACCTACGATCCCATTAACAATTATGTTGTTTTTAGACTTCTGAAAATAACATTAATGCAAACGGTACTAAAGATGTCGTTACAAAGTCCATCTCACTACAGTGGTTCTACAATCATTTTATCAAGCGACGAGAATAGTTTTTGGAACGAAAAAAAAAACCCAGATAACGATTTATAAAGAAATGACGATTTCAAAACTTCCTGAAGCCTCAGATCCGAATGAATCAACGTATCGATTCATGATTCATGATTCGTCAAACCGCCAGACTGCTGAAATCCAAAGTAAACCGCTAATTCTATACGCTGATTCATAATGGTGCTAAGCTTTACGAAGCAGTGTTTTGATGGGCGGTGCTCATCGCTATACTATAAGTCAGTGTTTAGTTTTTTTTTTGCACACAAAAACTATTCTCGTCGCTTCATAAAATTATTGTAGAACCACAGTAGTGAGATGGACGTTGTAACGACGTCTTTAGTGCCTTTATGGGTCTTGAGAGAGGAAATGACATTGGTGTCCATGAAGGCCTTTCTGAGCCATAGGATTTCAACACTATTATCTTCATTTGGGTTTCGAATATGAACAAAGGTCTTACGGGTGTTGATGAGAATAAGTAATTAATGACAGAATTTTCATTTTTGGGTGAACTAACCCTTTAAGGGTGTATGGTCTTTAACCCGTATGGTGAAGCTGTTGTCTATCCGCTTAAGCCATTCAAATGTATCAAGAATCATGCAATGTGTCAGAATAACATCTTCCAGCTAACATGTTTCTTTGTTTCATCATATAAGATTAATGTTGAAACTTAAACTGGTAGACCCTATTTGAGATTGCTTGTATATGAGTACATCACAAAAATTCATGCGCTATAGGCACTGCCGTTGATAGTGGCTTAAGCGAAAGTTGTTTTACACTCCGTGTGATAAAGGCCTATTACATACTAATTTAAATATTTAGCAGGAAACAATTCCGATCAATTATCCAGATAACTAGACCACTTGATGTGAACAAAAGAAAACATGTCCGGATAGACTCATGATCCGATCTGCTTGATCGTGTGTTTATGCCAAGCGTTAAACGCAGCCAGAGCCCCTTTAGAGTAGATTATTTCTGATAACAAGCTAAATAAATAACAATTAAATAACATTAGACAGATGACGCTGCTCACATGTAAAATGTGAATGTAAAAAATCTCTGCTAATGCTGTAAAGTGTACAACGAGCCCTTATACTTGCACATTACTATAATATAACAACAGAGCACAAATTAGCTTAATTCAATTTTAGATATAATAATCAACACTCAAATAACATTGTATGGTAACATGTAAACTATAATAAGTATAATATAATGAATATATAGGCTAATGTAGTGCAAATATTTAGTGAAAGAGTTGATTTTCCTAGTGAACTTACAGTTGTGGACACTGAAGGACTTCTGAGGTAAATGTAATGCTGAGTGACCGTTTACAAGCTGTGTTATTGATGTCTTTCTGCAGCTGAAACACTGATTGAGCGGTTACTCAACATATTATATGTTTCAGATGTAATGTATCCTCATACCATCAGATGTTGATTCATGTTTATTCTTTGACTAGGAAGAGATGATCACATTCACATTCTATCTATCTATCTATCTATCTATCTATCTATCTATCTATCTATCTATCTATCTATCTATCTATCTATCTATCTATCTATCGTTTGAATTTTGTGATAAAAAGGGCAGAATACCTAATACAATGGGTACGGAAAGTATTTTATAAGGAGGAATGGCAGAGGATTCCCAAATCCAGTTGTGAAAAACCTCCATCTTTCCCAAAAAGACTCATGACTAGATCAAAAGCGTGCTTCTACTAAATACTGAGAAAAGGGTTTGAATACTTAGGAACATGTGATATTTCAGTTTTTCTTTTTTTTTAAATCTGCAAAAATGTCAACAATTCTGTGTTTTTCTGCTAAAATGGGGTGCTGTGTGAACATTAATGAGAAAAAAATGAACTTAAATGATTTC
Source organism: Pseudorasbora parva (assembly GCF_024679245.1). Lineage (NCBI taxonomy): Eukaryota > Metazoa > Chordata > Actinopteri > Cypriniformes > Gobionidae > Pseudorasbora > Pseudorasbora parva. The sequence goes on from NC_090180.1 coordinate 45,018,991, forward strand.
AGCAAATGGCTGCAATAAAATAGTGAAAAATGTAAGGGGTCAGATACCCGCTTTCCATACCCACTGTATGTTCATGTGGGAGCTTGGATTGAAGTATATATTAATTGCATTTGTACTCTTCGGTACACACATGCACTGTACCGGAACGGTTCGGTACAAATACATGTACCGTTACACCCCTAATTTATTCAAGGATTCTTACTGACAGTGCCGACAAGCTGACCGTTCCAAGATGTCTGCGCACCAACATGTCTGTAGCGGTCAAATGTGCCATTTACATAATATCTATGGTGAGGAGTACCTGAAGTCCGGGATCCCTGTGGATGTGCTGATTCCAGCTCCAGAATGCACCACCATGTACTGAGACTCCTTGATCCACTGGGCCAGTGTCTCCACTTTAGTCTTCAACTCCTCTGGGCTGTCAAACACCTGCAAACATGCACACATAAACAAATGTTTCAAATTATTGTTTCATATGATATAGAAGTGCACTATTTTACTGTAGGCCTACATATATTTTACATACATTATATATTATTTATTTTTAATTAGCACTTTGATGTACTTATCACTTATCATATGATAGCTTACTTGACATTAACGCGATGTGTTGCTCGGCAACCATAAGAACAGTTGTGCCGTACAGTTGGGCTAGTGAAATAAGAATTATTAAAAGCAAAATCAATTATTCATTGACCACGGGTGACTTTTATCATATTAATACCGTTTTCCCTTCACTGTGGTAAAATAAAGTAACACTCGAGCTCTTATTTCTTTATTATTACTATGATAATTAATTCAGTATTTTGCTAATCTTTTTGTTCAGTATTATTTGGTAGCCGGTGAAGTTATAAAGCATACAGTGGTCATATCCACCTGTGTCAGAGACTGTAACAGCTTTCGCTGCAGAATAATAATACGTTTCAGAAAGCAAAACAGCAAATGTGACGCCAGTGTGCACTAAATTAAGCTACTTCTAGCATGTCAGCTAACAGCACCAGATGTAAACATCACCTCCGGGAGGCCGCAGATGCCTTTATCCGCATATGGAGAAAGTCCCGCGGCGTAATTCACCGACATGGCGAACTTTCTGATTAAAAGGTAAGTTAAAATGTGTCAGAAAAGCAAGAGTTTTCTGTTCTTTCGTTCAATCGGTTCTGTGCATAGGTTCTGTGTTGGTCCTCCGCGTGACGTCAAGAATGTGTGTGTACTGCGTGGAGTTCTGCTGTGCACATGCTGGGTGACGTCAGTGAGATTGTGTGCAGGTGGATCAGCTATAATAGAAAAAAAAAAACTATAATAGGGAAGGTATGTTTTCCTTTCCAAGACACTTATTCCAAATATATGATGATATGTGTTTTCATATTACGAAAAATAAAATAAAAATGTCCCTTTATCTTTAGTTGGTAGGCCAATTTTTAGACTAGGCTATATTTATAGGCCTAGTCATAAAATAGATCCTGCTAAACAGCATTAAAACATAAATGAATAAATAAATAAAAAACTTGGAAAACAATCATGACTTCATAACAGATGTCATGGAACTGCTGTTTTGTTGATTTATTATTGCCAATTATGACTTTATTTGGAAAACATACGCCTACATTGTCTTCTTTTTAGTTAAAGTAGGTCTATATACAGTATGATCAACTTTATGATGTCGGTGAGATGTCATATATGTGAAAACTAACAAATGGAAAAAGCACACAACACAATTACTAAAAGTTAACTAGCTTTAATAAAAACAGATAACATAAAAATCAAATCCAAATTGTATTTATAACAAAAATAGTCCTGTCTGTCTGTCTGTCTGTCTGTCTGTCTGTCTGTCTGTCTGTCTGTCTGTCTGTCTGTCTGTCTGTCTGTCTGTCTATCTATCTATCTATCTATCTATCTATCTATCTATCTATCTATCTATCTATCTATCTATCTATCTATCTATCTTCTTCTAATCTCGTCTTTCTGTGCAGTTGACTATTGGTCGGCAGATGGCGCTACGGGGCCGCGCATGTGAGTCGTGACCGCGCTCTGCTCTCATCTCCTCCTCCTCCTCCTCTCAGGTGCGGGGGGCGCGAGCTTGACATGTTTCGAATAGAAAGCGAGCGTCTCGTTTCCAGCTGAGCGCGTACTCTCTCCCGGCGCGTGTGCGTGCGTGTGTATGTTGTTATTATTATCGCGCTCTCCGCCGCGCGCAGAATGGCTAGATTCACCCAGACTGAAGCGAGGAGGCAGCAGCATCCTCAGCAGCATCCTCAGCCTGCCCACGCCAGCCTGCTCCTCACCGGACCGGGGGCGGTACCGAGCCAGGCAGCGGCACCACTGCTCCTGATCCCGCACCAGCCCCAGTACGCGCACATCACCTTCCCCAAACCCATGAACGGCTCCGAGCCCATCTCCATCCACCCCGACAACGGCACCATGAAAGACCAGGATGCCATCAAGCTCTTTATAGGACAGATCCCGCGCAACCTGGAGGAGAAGGACCTGAAGCCTCTTTTCGAACAGTTTGGAAAGATCCACGAACTGACTGTCCTCAAGGACCGTTACACCGGCATGCACAAAGGTAATGATGCTTTTCAGTGGGTATTGAGGGCTTTGGCCATATGGGTAACCTTTTATTTTATGCATTACGAGGTGTGTGCTGTGGAAACATATGTTTACTCGTTATTGTTTACTTGTAAACATCAATTTTCTTCTGTTGCGCATATTTATTCTTTACGCGCAGAGCGTACTCTTGTTTTTCACTCATTCTCGTCTACGACTGCAAGTGATTGACATCTGACAGCGTGCATTAGTGGACTTCAAACCCGTCTCTTTCTGTCTTTTTAGGAGTAACAGTCTATTTTTCATCCAATACACTGATGCATTGTAATTTCGGATGTCATATGAAATATAAGATATGTAATAGACAACATACATCATAGTTTATAAGCACCAGATTGCTTCAGTTGCATGCACACTGGCTCTTTACACACATTTTAACTCATTATGCAATGTCAGATCGCAACTGATTTTATATATACAGCTCACTTTCTTGAGGAACATGGATTAGTTCAATGTCAAAATCAAATGGATGTATTGGATGTATGGTTGTATTTATCATTCACACTGTGCATTCTTGTCCAAGCCACATTTCCCCCTCATTACCCTCCCTCACAGTATTTTCAAGCACAGTCAGTAAAATGGCAAGTGATTTTCATCAGGGCATGCTGTCAGATGTCATTCAAACCTACCTATGTCACTCATTTCAGAGTAAAATGGCCCATTTTTTGTAATGCATTGTGTTTTTGTGCTGGCTCACCCCGTGTAGTATTATGCAATTTCAAATTTGCAATAGAATAACTTCAAATATCAGCATCAAATTTGTTCCGTTGCACGTACACTCATTCTTTATGCACAGTATGCAGGCTATTTATGTCCCACATTGCACAGTTAGTGTGACTGCTACTGATTTCCATCAATGCATCCTGTCAGATGTCATTCAGACTCATCTTATCTTGACAGATTTCTCTTTTCTCGTGCAGTTCACTGTTTTCCTGCTTGTTCACCCTGTGTAAAGTGTCATGACAATAAAAAGGATGCTGTGTGTACTGTGGTCACTCCCACTTGTGTATCATCTCATATTTTCGTGTGTGCTCGCAGAAGTAGGGCAGCCCCGCTTTGCGCGCAGATGATGCATACTAAAAGCTCCCAGTGTGCGTCGTGAAATGAAACATTTGATGTTTCTCATTCACGCAGCAAAATGTGGACCTTGCATTACGTGATCATTTGTGCATTCAAAGAAATCGCAAACCCTCAAAAGGTTCCTTTGTTTAGCATTTGAGAATTCATTTGAGCAGGCATGCATTGTTTTTTTTCCAAATTCCCAAAGTCTCATTCAAATTAATGCGGCAATAGGAATTAGGGCATGATGCTTTGAGAAGTTAGTGGTTTGTCATGGATTCATGCAAGGATTCTTTTTTAAGGTGCATTCTTAAAGGCCCAATTAAATAAAAATGTACTTTTTTTGTTTTGTTTTTAGCTTTAAGTATGAATATGTTAAGCCTTAAGGTTATGAATAAGCTGGTCCAAAACAAAGGCAAAATTCCCATTTAGAGGATACAAGCATTCAAAACTTATAGTCTCACTTCCATTAAAATGGATCATAGATTTTTATGACATCACTGCAGACTTCAGCTTCTATCAGATCTTCAATCCAATCAAATCCTCTCTAGAATCTGAAGCCCCGCCCCCTAAACTATAAATAGACAAAGAAGCTGCAGCTGAAATCGGTCACTTGTTCACACATTTACTATTTTCTACATGGTGAATGGCATAGTGCACTATATAGGGGATAAGGAAGGATCAGGCAGTGTAAATATGCTTTCCACTGGAGCGAATGAAGTCTGGTTTCACGTTAGTGTCACGTGAACCTCCACAGCTCCGGTCCAGAGTACAGAGTGGATCATGTGATGGAGTTGATGCAGACCAGAAAACATATCAGACCCGTTTGAATTCTGTATCTTAAAGTGATATGGAGTTGTCTGGCTATCACCAGACCAAGCTCAATTTATAAGGTTAGTTAACCCAAAAATTAAAATTCTCTCACTTACCCTCATGTCGTTCTACACCGTAAGACCTCCGTTCATCTTCGGAACACAAATGAAGATATTTTTGTTGAAATCCGATGGCTCAGAAAGGCCTTCATTGACAGCAATGTCATTTCCTCTCTCAAGACCCATAAAGGCACTAAAGACGTCGTTAAACGTCCATCTCACTAAACTCTTTGGTTCTAATGGCACTATGTATTTGGAACCCCTAAAAGGTTCTATATATAACCCCGTCTTTGGAGTATACTCAACTCCAAAGAACCTTTTATGCTAAAAAGGTTTTATAATGACAAGAAAGAACCCTTTGGCAATTAAAATGGGTTCTATATAGAACCTTTTAGGAATTCCAAATACGTAGCGCCATTAGAACCTTTTAAGGTTCTATATAGAACCTGTTCTGTGTGTACAGTGGCTCTACAATAATTTTACGAAGTGACGAGAACAGTTTTTGTGTGCAAAAAAACAACAACTAAATAATGACTTATATAGTGATGGGCCGATTTCAAAGTAAAGATTTAAACCATTATGAATCAGCGTATCGATTCATGATTCGGATCGCCAAAGTCGCGTGATTTCAGTTTGGTGGTTTGACACATGATCCGAATCATGAATCAATATGCTGATTTATAACCGTTTCGAAGCTTTGTTTTGAAATCGGCCCATCACTATTTTAGTCGTTATTTCGTTTTTTTGCGCACAAAGACTATTCTCGTCGCTTCATAAAATGATTGTAGAGCCGCTGTAGTGAGATGGGCTTTGTAAAGACGTCTTTAGTGGCTTTATGGGTCTTGAGAGAGGAAATGACATTGCTGTCAATGAAGGCCTTTCTGAGCCATCGGATTTCAACTAAAATATCTTCATTTGTGTTCCGAAGATGAACGAAGGTCTTATGGGTGTCGAACGACATGACGGTAAGTGTTTAATGCTTTTGGTTCTCTCTGGGCTTCTCCTCATTCTTCTCCCTTGACTTTATCAAACTTTCTGTCTCCACGTCCCCCCGACTGTCTCATAGACAGTAAAAGATTGCTTCTGAGTGTCTCCTCTTGGCTATACGGTCATTTCTCAACTGTGCGACAGAGTCGCGCTGGTTATGACACAATTGTTAGCCTATTTTTACAAAAACAGCTTCTACGGGCGATAGTGTAAGATACAAGGTAATGGAGCCTTTTATGCATTGTTGTGTTTCTTTAGAAATAAACAATGGACAAATGGAGTCTTTAAACGCCTCAGATGTAAAGTTATTAGTTGTCAAAGTGACTCAAAAATGAATGTGAGTCAATGGGATGCTAACAGCAGGTGATGGCTTGGTTAGCAATGGCCGCCCCTATGGGTGGAATGCTTTCCGAGCGCTAGATTAGGTATTTTCTCCTCCAAAAGAGGCGTGTTAAACAAGCATTATTCAAATGACTCTGAATGCAATTGGATAGTCCTTTAACCAATCAGACCACAAAAGACGTGATCAACGGGCACGACTCATCGCTTCTCTATCTGTCATTGAGTTATATCCGCCAATAGCGCACCAGGTAAGCCAGTCTGTGATTGGTTCCCGCAAAAGTGTACCAGAAGCAGTAGAAATTAATGTAGGTTTTCAGACTGAGTTGCCGGGTGAAATCAAATCCCCGGCAGATCAGGCTGGGGTTTTAAAGAACCATCAATTCCAATAAAGAACCTATATTTTTAGGAGTTTAGGCCAGAAGATAAAGAACTATTGCTCAGAGATCTCCTTTATACTAAATCGCCAAATAGAAAACAGTCAAATCTAAGAACAAAAGAGTCAATAGTTGTGGTCTGAGATTGTGGAAGAAATGTTTGAGTTCATATTGATGTCTTTTTTGGGATCTCTTCTGAAATTCTAGTAGAGGCACACGTGAGATTCCTGGGCTCTTTTTCTTCCAGGATAAAAATGAATCAAAAGTTTAATTTTGCATTTAACCTCATTGTCTTGGAGAAACAAATGAAATATTAAAGATATCTCTTTTTTTCCTTTTCTTTCTTGTAAGGATCAATACTGTATATTATGAAGCTTGTTTTTGACATGAAATAAAAAATAGAGAATATATTTGTGACTATTTATCTCACAATTCGCACTGTTTTTCTCGCATTTACATTATATAAAGCAATTGCGAGTTATAAAGTCAGAATCGTGTGATATAAACATGCATTTCAGACTTTTTTCTCTGAATTGTGACTTTATTTTATACACTTCTGTGAAAAAAAAGTCAGGAATTATCTTTTAAAATGTTTTATTCTGTGGCGGAACAAGCTTCCATACAATTCAGAGTTTTTTTCTCAGAATTGCCAATTATATATTTAAAATCTGAGTTCATAACATTCAATCACGTGTATATATATATATATATATATATATATATATATATATATATATATATATATATATATATATATATATATATATATATATATATATATATATATATATATATTCCTGTATTATTTTTTATAAAGCTTAGAATAGTGTGAGTAATAGTATTGAAAATATTGCTCGATTTTTCTTCAGTCTTACGCAGGTCATCTCACTTGACTGAAGCTCTAATTTGATTTGAGAGCAGTGCTAGAGGGATGTAATACATTTCATATGCATTTCAAACAGACAGCGTCTTGCCCAGGTTTTCTGTGATTATTTCATTTATTAGTGAAAGAAAACTTAGTCCTCTATTTCATTAAAAACATCATGTTAATTGAACTTGAAAACCCATTTAAAGCAACATACTCCTCTCCCTCCCTTCCTCCCTTCCTTCCTCCCTCCCTCCCTTCTTCTGCTCGAAATATTCCCTCTTTCTGTCATGCTCAGAGGCACACACATGCTCTCTCACACACACACACATACACACACCGCACAAATGAATAATGGTTTATGCCCATAGGAGGGTGCGAGAGGGAGGATGAATCAGCGTAGGAGGCCTGTCAGACTCACACACGCGCACACACACACACACGCACACGCACACGCACGCTCTCTGTTGACTGCTGTCTCAGTGGGACGTTATTAGTACAGTGCTGTTAGATTATCATTTACACTGACATTAAATTACTGCTATGAAATGTTGTTTGTGAGTGTGCAAGACCTGCAACAATAGGCCGAGGATGAAATCAATGGAAAACAGCATTAGATGCACATTTCAATTACTCCTTTTCACAACGCTGCTGAAAAAATAGCCCAAGCTTTCCTGGTCTTAACTGGTTTATGAGGGTTTAGCCAATACCTGACAAATCTCTGAAAACCAGCAAAATAGACCATATAATAGACCAGCTAATGTCTTTTGGCTGGTTTAAAGTCATAATGAAACTGAAGTAGCGACAGATCTTTTCTTTCGTACTGTGCCATATGTTTGAGTTTAACAGATTATTACAATGAAGAAACCTGTAGAGCAGGGACTTGATTTCATGCATCAGTTGTTTATTAGGTCTTGAGATGTGGGCATTGCACTCAAAGGTGGCAGATATCTCGAAAAATATTACATTTTCAGGCTGCTGTCACTTTAAGAGCGAATGCACAGATTCAGTATACTGTTACATACGTTTTCTCTCAAATATTTACTTTCCAAAACTGGATTTTCCTGAATACTCATCAAGACTGGTATTTTGACATAATTTTGTGTGTATTTGATTGTTTTTAAGTGCAATAAGCAACGAAAAATATGTCGATTTTTGTTCTTGCGAGCTGTTTGAGAGGCAGCTTTATGAGAGTGCCACTTATATAGATCAGTGGTGCACACGCTTTTGGTGTGAACACAAAACCGACAGGAAAATTATGTGCAATACCCCACACCGAAATTCAGGGCATATAACACCAACATCATTAAGAGGAGGCGGATGAGTGTCAAATTGTCAATTCGCCATCAGAGAGACGAGGGAGTTAAAACACACAGGTGATACCTGTGTATTGATTTTGCAGAAAGGAGTATTGGAACCGTTTCAGATATTTCAGTATTGATGCATATCAAAATATTATTGATATTGATAAATATTGATATATTACCTTTCATTCAGTGTGTAATATTGCAGGTTTGTGAATGTAAAAGGTCTGCAAAGTTTTAAAGATGACTTAAATCTACACTGTGTAACTTTTTTAGTTTATTCTTAGCTAAAAACACTTAGTTCTTTCAAATATATTTGCTCATTAATGTATATTTACTTCTTTCAAGTAATAAAGTATTCTCGTAAGTTTATAATATGCCATTGAAAATACATACGGGTGAGGGGTTCGAATGCCGGTTGCCATGTTGGCCCTCCATCTTGAAAGTACATTAGCCAAAGAGGGACATACCCGTAAATTCAAGCTTCGCCTTTCGCATTTTAACACTCGATGGCACTCATGGACGAGGTCGAACTGGAAGCCATGTTAATCTTGGACTAAATAGGCCACCGTAGGAGTTAAAACGAAATCAGAATTGAGAGGAACAGAAACTAATGTTCACTGGATGGTCATATACCTTTTCACCACTAGATGGGGGGAAATATCACAAAGTGTAGCTTTAAGTGAACAAAAAAAAAAGTAATTGTCTCCAAAAAAGAATTGATTCTAAACTGCCGAAAAAGTCATCAGTAACTCCAGTCTTACTTCCTGCACAAACTACATCGGTTTATAACAAAATCATTAGCCACCCGTAAGCAGCGGCTACTTTGGCCCGCCCTCAAACACTAGTTGTGGTCGAGACTCGATTTTGGTTTGTGTTGTTGACATGTCAAGTAGACACTCTTTTCTCCACCTTGCATGCTCTTCTAAAGGATGAGATCTCGGGATCAAATTGATTGAGTGAAACCAACACCACTGTTACTCTTCGTATCACTGTGTATCAAACACTGAACAAGCCTCTAGAGCTGAAATTCAGATATGGTAATAATAGGCGTTTCGTTTTCAACACACGCTGTAAGTGGTGGACCAATCACAACAGACTGGGCCATCTGACCAATCAGAGCAGAGTGGGGGAAATGAGAGGTTTAGATAGCCTGACAAGCCAGACCCACATCAAGATGTTTGGTCTGGAAACTCACCATTGACAGCTCAATCCGAGGGGAGGGATAACTGGTTGTCTTTCAAACTCCCTCTGCACACGATAGGATAGCGTTACAACCAACCAGAGCAACGAAGGTGAAGCAGAGCTCGTTGATAGATTAAACATTCTCCGTATCCGGTCGGCTAAACTCTGAACACATCTTCCCTTTTTAAGAATGACTTCAGTGCCGTTCTTTGTTCTTTTCTCAGAGAAAAGCTTAACTCCAAGTCTTCCAGAGTCGCGGTCAAAGCTGATTCGAAAGACCGCCGCCGTTCGCCAGTTTCTGTGTTTACTAGAAGCACGCAAGCGCATCTCGGCCGTCGTCATTATGGCCCCGCCCACCGACTCTATACACGATGTGATTGGGCCGTCCAGATTTTGAGGAATACAGCTCAGAAGGGTATTGAGAGTTCCTAGACGACACTTGCGGGCAGATTAAATTTGCTGCCGCTAGGGTGCGTCTATTTCTAGGCTAAGGTTTAGAGAGACTGAATCTTCGAACAAACCGTTTTAAGACTCTTTGAGAAATGAGGCGATTATGCTGTGTATTATGAGAAAATGCAAGTGCTTTTTGACTTTGTATACATGTAAACCTGTTGTAGGAGCCAAAACAAAATTAGGAACCTTTAAAATGGCATAATAGGGGCACTATAAATTGACTAAAGGATCCTGAAATCCTGCACATGTCACTCACTAGAAAGAAGTTGTTTGTCATACAGTTATGACATTTTGATTAAACAAACAAAAAAAGGTCAAACTAAAAAAAATAAGATCTAGCATTCATTTAGAATATAGGGGGAATATTCATTTCACAATGACTTCTTTTGATGCAAGGATGCAAATCCTGTTATAAAAGTTTGGATTTTAATTGACCATGATGCTTTCAATTGTTGTAGGCATGATTATATTCTGCCATTAAAATACCACAACCACATTTTAAGGGAGAATCACATGCACCCTTCACAGCAATCTTAGAAGGCATTATGCTATGAAAATCAATCCAAGATGGCAGACCATAAAAATAGTTCAGTGTATTTAAAAAAAGACTGTTATCCAATATATTTTTTTGCTTTGTATTTTATTTTATTGGAATATCATGTAAGTTTAGCAGCCTGATAATGAATGAATTTAAATCAGCTAGTTTTTTAGAAGACAGTTGGTGTGTGTGTGTGTGTGTGTGTGTGTGTGTGTGTGTGTGTGTGTGTGTGTGTGTGTGTGTGTGTGTGTGTGTGTGTGTGTGTGTGTGTGTGTGTGTGTGTGTGTGTGTGTGTGTGTGTGTGTGTGTGTGTGCGCATCGGTTAGACAAACAGCCTCAGCGGTGAGCATTAATCATCACTAGCAGCATGTTTACAGGCATCCTATGACCTGCGCTCACACACAAGTTTAATCAGCGTTGTCAATAAATGCCTGGATTGTGCCGTCCGAGTAGGTGCGCAAAAGCTTGTTATTCAAACTAACGTCCTCACTCAATGCAAGGTGAAACATTGAGGTAATTAGTATTTAGCATGATGTCAGATTATGAAATATGTTATAGGGAATATTGGTTTTGTTGAGAAGGATATGAAGGGTAATGGTAACCTTCAGGCTATATGAGCCATGTTTCTCTCTATCTCTGCATGTTTTTCATTATTTTATAATACAGTATGAGGCATTTGATACATTTTCATCTTCAACATCTGGAGTACATTGTTAGAACAAAGTTTATTCAGCCTCATCTTATCAAGAACATTTTTTTAAGCTCTGTAGAGTTTTTGAGTTATAAAGCTATATGGTTAAAACGTTCTTGATTTTATATTACAGGTCCTTCAGATCTTCAAGTGTGGGGCTCTTTAAAGCACCATTAAAATGGATGGTTTTCTAAAGAATTACAGGGTATAAAGTTGTTTGTGACAGGCACTCTTTATCCTTTATTTTTAAGAGTGATTTTTTCCATGCTGTGCGCGTTCATGCGGAGGTAAAAGTTTTTTTGTGCTTGTGAATATTGTAATGTGCATTAATTCTTCCTTATGGAAGAGGATTCAGCTATATGACAGTCAATGTTATGGTGCTTTCTCGTGATCTCCAAATGAATATCGCCATAGACAGTGCCATCATGTTAGAGTTATTTGTCCAATTAATGTATTAATTTGCATTGAATATTTAATGATCATTGCTATAATATGATGATTCTCTCAATGTACCTTTGATCAAAGACTATAGATGTAGAAAGACAGATTACCCCTATTTCTCATGAACGGGAGAAACGCAATGCGCAATATGGCAGAATAGTCCCACCTTCTAAAGTTAAAATGAGCCAATTGGTAAATTCATTTGCTGCGTTCCAATTCGCCTACTTATACTACGTCCTAAAAGTAAGTACTCTTTTTGTGAAGAAAAATTACATAATTTTGAGTGTGTAGCAGAAAAGTATGCAAGCTTTGGGACATACTTCATCATCTTTACCGCACTCTGTGGCTTAGTTATGTGCATCCCAACACCTGCCCTGTCAATCATCATCACTTTTAAAATCCTCTACATTCAGTTTCATTTCCTACCGTATCGGAGAGAGATGTAGTTAATATAATGACGCATTTAAAAGTTAATGGCCATACATATCATTACAAAAGTTCACAATGCTGCTGCAGATTAATTATAATGTGGATAGCACTGAATACATATTGTTTCGTCAGGTTAAAATACTGATAGTGATCACTCAAACCTTTATCTAAACCGCTCAACGTAACCGCCAGACTCGCACATCGGTCATGTTTGTAGTTTTCTATCACTTTTTTATCTGCGTTTGTAGTTCTAATCAAATCCTCATCCAACTCGCAGTGGCTTGTGGGCAATATCAGTCGCTAGAGTGTGCATCGATCGATTTCAAATTCTGACCGGAAATAGTAAACCATCCAGGTTTCTTTGGAAGACTCTTTTCAGCATACTACGATTTGGACATACTAATTCTTATTTTAGTATGGATAGTATGCAAATTAGGACGCAGGGATTGTGTCACTGCAGCTGCTGTTAGAAGCTCTGGTTCCCATAGAAACGTGAGACTCTGACTTAGGACTGCACATAGGACAACATTTATGGGACAGTTCATGTCAGATTTTGTTGCTGATTTGAAATATGTTATTTAATTGAGTTCAGCAAGCAGTTTTAGAGATTCCAGGATTCCTGCGTTCAAAATAGATTGGACTTGATTTTGTGCGCTCGATATAGCTGCCCGGAGCCGTTCGACATTGTCATAAAATTGTATCTGTACAGGGACAGTTTCTCTTTTGTCTTGTTTTATTTTTGAGCCAGTACCGCCCACACAATTACACATCATGCCACATGTCCCGCAATCATTAGCTGAGCTTTGAAAAGACATTGGAGTCAAAATAGTTTGAACTTTTAGGGTATGTTCACATTTGGTATGTTAGGTTGGATAAAAAAAAATAACCCTGGTGTGATTGCTCTGTTAGTGCGGTTCATCAAGTGTGAACGCTGACGCTGAACCCTGGTGCGTACCAAACAAGAGGACAGAGACGCTGAAAAGATGGGTCTCGCTCCGCGTACAAACCAACTCTACTGCAGTTCGACTGAAATATGAACGCAACACGGACCAGAGACATGTAAATCGACCAAAAAACAGGACATGATGTGACCCTAAAATGGACAGAATGCTTAAGCACACCTGCTTCTCGTCATAGTCGCAATGTTGCCCATCACAGTTCGGGACAGGTGTCAGAACCGCGTCTCCTCGCAGCAGATCTTGGTTTGTGTGTGACGGGGGGATTCCTGATGTTGTTTTGAGTCCTTTACACATTTTATAAGCTCTTCACGAGATCTCACACAAGTGCATTCAGGCGCACAAAGTGTTGTTGTGCGGTCTCAAAATATCAACCCGATCACACATAAATGCGTATAAATAGTACGAGTGTGCAATGTCGTGGAATGTATACGCCAAAACTCATTTTGGCGTGCATATGATACGCTGTTTTTCGCGTGCATATGATACGCACTTTATGGCGTATATATGACACGCACTTGGGTAGGTTTAGGGAAGTGGGGCGTATATATGACACGCGCTTGGGTAGGTTTAGGGAAGTGGGGCGTATATATGACACGCGCTTGGGTAGGTTTAGGGTAGTGGGGCGTATATATGACACGCACTTGGGTAGGTTTAGGGTGGTGGGGTGGGGGGTTCGTATGTATAATACGCCATAAAATGCGTCTCATATGCACGCGAAAAACCGCGTGCCATAGACACGCCAAAATGAGTTTTGGCGTATACATTCCACGACATTGCACACTCGTACTATTTATACGCATTTTTGTGAGAATACCCTGCAAAATATACATAATAAAAGCCAACCAATCAGATTGTGAACATATCCCTATGCCTTTAGGTTTGTTGTCGTTAGGTTAAATGTTAAAATGCCAATGTGAATGCTAAGCGGATCAGGACTATTGTTTGTCTAGATCAAACAACCAAGGGAATCAAACTACAAGTGTGAACTAAGTTTTCAAACTATTAGCAATAATCCATATATCAAGTAATATTTATCCGTTTTTAGATAACAGAAGTTAGAAATCTTTCAATAACGCAGTGTTAATTGAAAAAGCATGGATTTCTAGGGATGTATTCACAGTATGTTTGTTTCACAGTGTGTACAATTTCTGAAATGTGAAAGGCCCTTAAGGCAGTTCAGAGAAAAGAAGGCAGAAGTCGACTGATGACACGATTACATTATTGGACAGACAAGCTATATACTGTAAAGGTAAAGCAATATAATGTAATGGCGATTTAATATAAGGGTAATGGAGGGTCGAAAGTTGAGCGTAATTGCATTTCATTGCCTTTCCAACATGCGCAGATAAAACAATATTGTGAGCTTGTGGAAAAACTGTAGGTGTTTTTATGATCTCTGTGTGGACAGTCCATTATGATTCAGACAAGTAATGAGATGCAGTTGCTAATGTGCTGAATGATATACCGTAAATATTAAACTGCAGCATGTTGTGCATTCTGCATGGCCATGCGTGTCTTTTTGAGGTGTGCTTTCCTTTTGCTTTTCCAAGCAATTCGATATATGACTTACGTTTGGCTGTTGATAAAACATGTCGTTTTTGCATGGACACAGACCACTAACAATCAGGATTTTGGCTAACATTTCCACCACATTGTTTAAAATACTCAGCTAGATTTATTTCAGCCCTAAAGCTGTTTTACACCCAAGTCGTTCGGACGTAATGAAGTCAAGCTGAGTTAAAACACACATGAAAAATTGCCAATAGAGTAGTTTAATTCAGAAATAACCTCTGTGGCTATATTTAACGCTGTCCAAAAACTCTTTGGCATCCAGTGCTTTGTGTCTGCTGGGCCGAGATTTATTTTAAGGGAGAAAATGAAATTACTACAACGGAGAGATTTTAATATAATTTATAGACTATAATCCAGTGCGGCCTGCTTTTGGAGCATTTGGGGGCAAACAGAGGAGATAAAGTTGTTTTTATGGGGCTACAAAAACCTTTCTCTTGCTCTCTATCTCTATCCTTTTCTTTCCTTCTCTTTCCCTTCCCACCAGCCTGTGATGAAATGTTATCAAAAGGGGATTTTAATGGAAAATGATAAGGAGATAACTATCATTTTCTGCTCCCAGAATGTATTGATCCGAGCTTGATACAACACAGATACCACATGCACAGAATAACACTGCCTGAATCCAATTTTCTTTCTCTATCTTAAATTAGTCGGCGTGTAATCCTCTGGTGTATAAAGCCAAACGCTGCGTTCTTTTTGCAACGCTGTAGTCATGCCGTACTGTCTCGAATGTACCGAATCACTGCTTTGATTGCTTGTTTTACATTACCATTAACATTAAAGTCCCCATGAAATCAAAATGTAACTTTTTCAGGATGATTATGTTAGCCTTACTGTTGTCTGTAAGCTAGTGTGCTCCAATATAAGCATTCAAAACGTACAGTCTCTCACTTCCGCCAATAAGGATCAATCATTTTGATGACATCACTGGACTTCAGCTCTCATCAGATTTCGGTCCAATCAGATGCTCTCGAGAATCTTAAGCCCCGCCCCCTAGATTATAAACAGAAGCGGCAACTGACATCGGACGCTTGTTGGCACATTTACTGTTTTCTGCATGGAGAATGGCACATTATACACTGTAAAAAAAGTGTTATACACTGTCTCCAAATGAAAATTTTGTAGAGACTGATCACATCGAAATTTTTTAGTTGGCCAAATCAAATTTCTGTGAATTACATTACATCAATTCACAGAAATTAAATTCGTACATTCAAAGGTCCAAAACTGAATTTTTATCGATGTCAAAGGTCAGGAACAATGAATAAATAAAAAGCCATCACAAATCAACACTGCAACACTAATGCATAATAAAAACACTACGTACCATCATACTTACAAAGACTTTAGGCTTTGGTGCCAAAGTTGCTTCAACAACGTATTGAGCAACGGCTGTAAATATTTATGTACATGTGATATTTGGCATTTTTTTGCAACGATTTCAAACAAACTTCATTATAGGGTATTGTTTTTAGAATTGAGTGAAAAAATTATGAATTTAATTTATTTTTGGAATAACGCTGTAACATAACAAAATGTGGAAAAAGTCAAACGCTGTGAATGCACTGTAAGGTTAAGCAAGATGAATTAGATAATGCATTAACTAAAGTTGGGACATTGAAACTAATGGGATCTTGTTGTAAAGTGTTACCGCCTTCTGAATATGTTCCAGATCAACGGCCTGTTTCAACAGGTAATACTGTCGGTCAATGAAGGGAAGTAAAGTGTCCATGTCAAGACAATTTATGGGCTCTTTAAAACTAGTTTTACAACCTTACTAATCGGTTCTGGCATGGGTGAGCTGCTAATGAGTTTGTGTTGATTTATAGAGTGTGTTTGTTGTCTTCATGCTGTGCCAGTGTTCATGTATGAGCATGATATTCTTGTTGAATGGAAAATGGACACAGAGCTGTTAGGCTCTCTGCTCTCTCGAAATGACAAAAATCATAATTGATAAATCGCAATTACAATTTTATTACAATTTACATACTGAATAGCTTTCTACATTGTTTGAAGCAACTACATGCTATGTTTTATATATTAAATAAAAAACAAGCTGAAAACAATCTTCCTGAATAACTTTTATTGCTTTTCTATAGCATTGAGTCTCAAATGTCAATTAATTCAAATAAATTCATGTAAAATATGCATATGCATGGTATTTTAATGTTATACTAAAACGAATATTAAAACAATGGAGAAAAACAAACCTTAACCCTCAACCCTACTTAATTGGGACAAAGTGTCCTCACAACGATGGCAATATCCAAATGCTTTGACATTTCTTTGGTACCCAGGAGAAAAACGGCATATAAAATCAGACTAAGTGATGTTTTTTGAAAATGTAACAAATGCTAAAGGTTTTGTTATGGGTAGGGTTAGGGGATATAATAAAAATCATTATGTCTGTGGAAAGTCCCCATAAAACATGGAAACGTGTGTGTGTGTGTGTGTGTGTGTGTGTGATTAGTTCTACATGAGGTGGTCTTTACTCATTGGACACATGGCTTTGCTCAGAGGGTTGGTTTGGGTCCATCTGAATGTGACTGGTTTAATTAAGGTTTACAGGTTACGCTAGACTACGGCTCCTACAACGGCAATCATTACAAACCAATTCTACAGTAGCTGTGAAAATATCAGGACAATGGATGGGAACGCAAACAGCCTGGGCCGCTCCAGATCACTAACTGCTTTATTATTCCTATCCATTCCCTTCTCTGATCTTCGAGAGCCGACTCCAAGGGGCAGTGCAATAGTTTTAATTCAGAATATAATGAATTTGTTCATGTCTTAATGTTCGGGAAGGGCTTGAATGTGAATATGAAGAATTGTAAAAGAGCCTGAATAGAAAGGAATGAGTCTCTTAACGTAGTGTTAATTATTATTTTTTCTAGCTTTTTTAATCATATTTTGGGCACTTTCTGATTAAGCAGAAAGTTAAGTTTCAAAATACAATTGCAAATCTGCCTATAAAGTTTATCGGTTTGTGCCTTCGAGTCTCTGGACTAGAGCTGTGTCTGTTCACTGACACTAAAGTGAAACGAGACTTCATTTGCTCCAGTGGAGAGCATATTTTCACTGTCCGATTGTTCCCTATCCCCTATATAGTGCACTATGTGCCATTCAGTGTGTAGAAAATAGTAAACGTGTGAACAAGTGACTGATGTCTGCCGCAGCTTCAGCGTCTGTTTATAATGTAGGGGGCGGGGCTTCAGATTCTAGAGATCATTTGATTGGACAGAAAATCTGATGAGAAGCTGAAGTGTAGTGATGTCATCAAAATCATTGATCCTTATTGGTGGAAGCGAGAGACTGTACGTTTTGAATGCTCATATCTTTAAAATTAGCATTTTTGTCATTGTTTTGGAGCATGCTAGCTTATAGTTAACCGGAAGACATATTTATATTCATAATACTCCAAAAAGCTTCCATTGTGATTTCATGGGGAGTTTAACACTGTACTTAGAACCTTTTCTTAGATCTGGGGAATTTGGAGGCCAAGTCAACCCCTCAAACTCAGTGCTGTGCTCCTCAAACTGTAGACTGTGACATCATATCAGGTTGTTTTGTTCTTTGTTTTATGGGGTGTGTGTGTGACGTGTGTGTGTGTGTGTGTGTGTGTGTGTGTGTGTGTGTGTGTGTGTGTGTGTGTGTGTGTGTGTGTGTGAGAGAGAGAGAGAGAGAGAGAGAGAGAGAGAGAGAGAGAGAGAGAGAGAGAGAGAGAGAGAGAGAGAGAGCACAGAATGACAGATGTGACTGATGTCTGATCACAGCGACTGACAATCATTATTAGTGGCTCTTTTGGGAGCAGTAGAGGCACTGAGCTGAGGTTACAAGGTCAGGGCAGCCAAAAACACTGTAACCCAGTTCAAAATCTAGTTTATATTTAAACATGCATATGTGTGTATTGTTGGCTCATTTAACAAATTGCTTGTGATGACATTCATTTGTAAGTCACTTTGGATAAAAGCAGCTGCTAGATGAATAAATGTAATACATGTAAATGCATGAATTCTAAGTCAAATGTTACTTTTACTGTTGCTTGGCTTTATTAGCGATCTGAATATAATTATATAATTCCACCTAGTAACCACTTAGAATGCCAGGGACATTTTAAGAACACCTTGGCAACAGCAAAGCAACGCCCTGGCAACGACCAAGAACACCATAGCAAGTTTTTGCACAGGCAAAAAAAATCCTCATGTTTGCTTCAGAATGTAAAAATATAGTGTTTTCCTGTGCAGAGAGTCTTTGTGATAAATGGAAGCGTGACTTTCATCTGTGGTGCAAGAGTGTGTGTTTTGTGTCGGCGTTTGCAGTTCAGATCTGATTCTCGTCTCATTTTTACAGGCTGCGCGTTCCTCACGTACTGCGCTCGTGAATCAGCCATCAAAGCCCAGAATGCATTGCATGAACAGAAGACTCTTCCAGGGGTGAGTCTCTTTTAATCTCTTTCTCTAATGTCTTTTTGTTTGTTTCATCTATTTCAGGCAGAAATGTTCTAACCGTTGAATGCAATTCAGAAGAAACTTCAAATTAGTTTTTATAGTTTTTCTGTGTTCTCCTGATATATATATATATATATATATATATATATATATATATATATATATATATATATATATATATATATATATATATATATATATATATATATATATATATATATATATATATATATATATAGCTTTATTTGCAACATGTAGTCATTAGATTATAGTTGAAGGAAAAGCTTAAAGGAATAGTTTACCAACGAAGCAGTCTCTGTTTTTTTTAAAACTCTATCTCTGAAACACACATTTTTTCTTGGTTATGCAATTGTTGAGGAAACACATTTTATCTTTTTGCAAACATTTTGGGAATGTTACTTTAAAATGTTGAAGAAGTAACATTAGTTACACTTTATTTTAAAGTGTCTTAGTTACACTGAAATAATACATTTAAGTATATTTAGTAACTAAATGTAATCACGATTAAGATTAGGGTTGTAATTATGCATAATTTATAGTTACCACAGTAACATATGTAACAATGACACTGTAAAATAAAGTGTTACCATGGCATTTCAAAAATGTTACATATGTTATACAATGTGTATAAACAATGTATAAATAACTTTATTGGTGCTAATATTCTGAGAACAATATTAAATACCAGATAACATTCAATAAATGTTCTGTTAACATTACTGGAAGAATGTTTGATCATAACTTTGAGAGAAGCTTGCCAGAACATTAGCTAAAGTTCCCTGTTAGCTGGGGTGAGGCTATATAGTCAATATTGTAAATGCTAAAGGCCCCGATATACTCACGGCAACGCTTTTTTTGGTTCTTCGCTTAGGGGTAAAACAAAGTTTGAAATGTGTGAGCAGGGCCCTATTTTAATGATCTGAGCGTATGTCTGAAGCACAGGTGCAGCTGCACTTAGAGCATGTCTGAATCCACTTTTGCTATTTTATCAACGGAAAAAACAGTCGGTTTCTCCAGGCGCACGGTCCAAAAGGGTTGTACCTAGTCATGGGTGTTTTTGGGCATCTCCCATCTCATCTCCAATTCCTTTTAAAAGCCAGTTGGGCTGGTGGAACTGCAAGCGGAAATACTGAACGCTTCTTCAGAGAGGAATCCCTTTATTTTTAATATTTAAAAATGTTTAAGTGCTTAAGTTGCGCTTCCCTGTGTGTGTGATAAGCAGAATGTACGTGCATTGTGTACTCACCTATAGGCACATAATATTAAACACGCCCTTGAAATAACGCAAAAAATACTGCGACCAGTAAAACTTAGAGCAGGTTTTTGTTGGTCAATGGTCAGTCGTTTTCAGTTCCTCAAAAAAGCAACACACCAACAATACTTCAGAACACACCTGGTTTACAGACCAGCACGGCCATGGGTGAACAGATGGACGCGAGTGGGTTTGCTATTTAAACAACATAGCACTGGATGTGAAAATAATAATCACATCGGACTGAAACTGTGTGATAGGGCCCATACTGTTAGTGAACATCCAACACCACCCGCTCCGCCGAGAACGGTGTTTAGATAAATATGTAAATACACTTTTAAGCCTTTATGATTTACACTCCTTAATAGATTATTCAATTAAAATACACATGTGGTGTGGCAAGCAGCGGGGCGAGGGACCGCGAGAGCGGGCCGGTGATTAATGTTAACGAGTGCCAGCTGCGTGGCACACCGGTCTCGTCTCGCGGCCATGTGACGGGAGCATATAAGGAGGAGCAAGGACAGCGGAAGACGAGAGAGGACCAGGCCTGGATTTTATGTTTAGTTTTGTTTATGTGTTTGTGGGCAGTCGTCCGTGAGGGGCTGCCCACGTTTTATTTTGTGTGTGTTTGCGGGCAGTCGTCCGTGAGGGGCTGTCCGCGGTTTTACTTTCATTTTGTTTCTTTACTTTAAATAAATGTTTGTTGAACGTTCGCCGGTTCCCGCCTCCTTCCTTCCCATCTACGAACTGTATTACAACACAATACATATTTAAATCAATTTGATGAAATTTTACAAATGAAATTGTGTAAATCTTTGCTTTGGCAAGCTGTTTCAAAACTCCCAAAACAAACTCCAAAATTTGTTTTATGACGTCATCAGTCCATTCTTCGAATTTGCTTGATGTTTAACAGGGCCATGCAGGCATTCAACCAAATACATATGTTTGTATTTGTTCAATCCCATTTCCATTAAGTTGTGTGGTTTATTATATTATCACTTGAGTACATAAATGATTCTATGTAGGCACTTTTATGGTACTTTTTGGTTGTTTTCTGAGCTTGACAGCCTCTGGTCACCATCCACTTTCATTGTGCTGAAAAGAACAACGTGACATTTTGACAACGCGTCTGGTTTTGTGGCATGAAGGAGGTTGAAGTGAGTAGATGATGGTAGACAGTAGTGGAAGTGTTTATGTGCCTCCTTAAATTGTTATCCCTGTAACATTTCTGTAACGTTTGCTGGTCATTGATGCTGAAGGCAAACACGTCCGTCAGAAGTTTGTGTGTGGCAGATGTTTTATTTCATTGTGCCTTCGGCTCTTATGTCAGTCTGCTCAGGTTCACCCTCATACAGAGCAACTGCGGTTTCATTATGTGTTTCTCCTGCTAATTTAATGTTGCGTGATTGATAGCAGAGCAGAGAAGATATAGCTGATACACTGAGATTACCACGGTCTCCATTTAACCTCATTGTTGTCTGCAGTTGAGATATTAAAGAGAACTCATTTGAGATTTTTCTTTCCCATGTGTGTAAATGGAGCTGTATATTTAGGTGATGTATGATCTGTGGGGAATGTAGCATGTGTTAATCAGAGGTGAGCTATAGAGTTTGTTTGGCTCTCGTGCGAGCACATGTACACATGTTCGGCTGTCACGAGCAGACATGTAACCGCACATTCATTCACTCCCGTGGGGTCTATCGCTGCTGTGGGCAAGCTGCCGGAAACCACGACGGTGGAAAAGAGTGCCAGTAGATTTATGGAAAGGTCATGAACATTAACCTTTTTGGCTTGCACACACAGATGCAGAAAAACCCGACATAAATACATGCACTTCCAGATTTATGCACACATACGCACACACCTGAATCTCACGAAAACCTTTTAAGAACAAGGTCACATTTTACCCCCCTAAAATTAAAATGTTAGATTTTTTTTGTTGCCTGATTATTATCACAGGTGGTGATCCAACATACTGTCCAGCCTGTTGACATTTAGATTTTCAAACATTTATTTTTAGTTAATTTAGAGTAAATGTTGTGGGGCAAAAAGTTTTAAAATTAAATTTTCATAATTAAATTAAGTGATTTTGTGTACATCTTTCTGCATCTCTCTAGATATCTGTATTGCGTAATGAAAAACACATTCGTACACTGTAAAAAAAAAAAAGTTGTTTTTTGTTGGTTTAACTTAAAAAAGTAAGTAACCTGGTTGCCTTAAAATTTTGAGTTTATTGAAATAAAAAATTTGAGTTGATATAATGAAGGAAATTTGTTTAATAAATAGAAACTCAAAATATTTTTGTATCTGAACCACATAAAAAATTTGATTAATCATGAAAATAGCACTATTTGGCATGTTTCACTGCGTCATCAGAAATAAAACACACACAATTACCCAATATGCTTACACATATTTTAATAAAGGTTGTCAAATCTCAAAAAATGTTCATTGTATTAACACAAAATTTAAATTTCAATGAACTCAAAATTTTAAGGCAACCAGGTAACTTTTTTTCTACTTTTTTTCTTTTTGATAATTGTGCTATTTTACATTCAAAGATTGTTTTTATTTAAATCACAACAAAAAATACTACCACAGTAATTATATTATATTATATTATATTATATTATATTATATTATGCTATATTATATTATATTATATTATATTATATTATATTATATTATATTATATTATATTATATTATATTATATTATATTATATTATAATTTATGATTTTCCAGCATACTTAATGGGACGTGTAGCACTGTTGATTATGATAATACTGGTCATCATTTTCAGAAGGAACCCTCAATGTGTCTGAATGGAGCCCAAGTATAGAACCGGTTTCTGAAAAAGGAATGAGCTACTTTTACTTTGAGGTGTGTGTGTTTCTGTGTATGTGTTTGGAGTGGGGTCACTGTAAAAGAGAGCAGTGGAGCGTAATTTTAGGCTGGAGAGACTATTTCAGGAGCAGACGGGGTGTCAGTGGAATAACAGTCAGTCATGTGACACCTGAACTGGTTTAGAAACAAGAAACAGCAGTCATTTGCTGGCTTGTTTTTTGTTTTGTTTTTGTTAGTTATTTTTTTTTGTTTAGTTTTTTTTTTTTTTGTGGAGGCCCTTTAAGTTTCATTCTGAAAAGGGAAGGGTTTTTATTGAAGATTAAGTTTGGGCCTTTATGATTCAATCTGCAGTTATTCTACATCAAGTCCTATTCAAATGAAACACAATGGCAAGTTATAGAAAAAATAATGGGCCCTATTTTAACAATTAGAGCACATGGTCTGAAGCACATGGTTCATGGTCCACAAGGTGTACCTAGTCTCTTAATGTGCAATAAACCAATCAGAGTCTCATCTCCCATTCCCTTTTAAACCACTTGTGCTCACAACATGGCGGATTCGCTATTTACACAGCAGGATTTCCGAGCAGAAAGACTGAAGACTTTTTCTGGGATGAATCATTTTATTTTTAATATTCAAAATGTTGTGTGTGCTGCTGCACGTTACTGTGTGTGTGTAATAAGCTGAGTCTACGCTCATTGTGCACAAAAAATACTGAAACTGAAAGTGACTGCACCATTGACCAACAAAAACCTGTTCTAAAGTCAATGGCACAGTCGCTTTCAGTTCCTCGAAATAGCAACACGCTAATGCGACTGAACACACCTGGTTTTCAGACCAGCAGCCCATGGGTGAACAGATGGGTGCGAGTGTGTTTGCTATTTAAAGGGGTGTTCAAAATCAAATTTCCCTTGAGCTTTTGATATATAAAAGGTCATGGCAATATAAGAATATCCTGTAAGTTTCAAAGATGAAAACTTCATTGTTAGTCAGAAAAAAGATGAAATGATGAATATAGATGAAATGAGGGGACAATCAATCACATGGACGTTCACTAATATTGATTAATGTATGTTGTATTGTTATCAAGGGTGTGAGCTAGTCAATCCTGTTGTACAATTCAACGATTTCCCATGAAGTCAGACGACTCAACTGAAATGTCTGAAGAAAATTTATGGTGTGTGCGTGCACCGTTTCCTTACTTTCCTTTTATTTAAGAGCTCTATCGGCTTGTCAGATTGTATTGTTGTACTATGAGGAATTATTGCGCTCTGGTTGGTTCAGCCACAAGAACTACAATATAATTCATAACTAGGGTATTTATCAGAGAGATGTCTAGGAAGCAGGAAGAGGAGAGAGACGGAGCGCAAAATAATATAAATAGAGGGAGCTGGAAGATGAATAGAGTAATATGTGCAGGAATACGCCGGTGCGCGTCGAGTTTACAGGAAAGGAAAGTAGAGAGAAAGATGGTATACACAAAGAGGGTGACGAGGGTCATGTTGACAGCCCAAGGCATATATGTGCATTTCTGCATGTGTGTATGTTGAAGGCAAAGCCACAAAGGGTCGACAGAGTTCCCACATCTCCATTAAGTGTCTGCGGAAAGCAGCCATCAGGGTAGAGAGGTCAGAATAGGAGGATGAGAGAGACAGAGAAACAGCAAACCTTATACTTGTTTTGCATTCGTACAAGACATTATTGGATAGTTGGGACAGAAAGGCCATTATCTCTTCATCTCAAATAAAAGAACAGAGTAGAATGAGATCAGAGGCCGTGAAAATATGTAGGTGATATCATGACATTTGGCATGTCATTTTTTCCATCCTTTCCATTTTTTTCCTTTTTTAAATTTATTTCCATTTTTTTTATATATATACAACATAAAACGTAGAGTCATAGTTCACCTGGAAAATACTAGTCATTTTTAATGGGATTGTCAGGCCTGGAAAAGTCATGTCTTTTTTTTTTTAACAGAAAATGCATGTGACTTTTTGTCAGATGTGACTGTGTCCAAGTAAAGTCCATGTACAGTTCTAAGATGATTCAAGTCATGTAGTTAGCTAACATCATGCAGAAACAATGAGCTCTCATTACAAATTGTGATCGTACTGATTAAAATTAGAGGTCGACCGACAGTGACTTTTACAGATAAGGATAACTAGGTTGATCTACGTTGGCCGATAACCAATTAATCAAGCGATAACACATAAAGTTCAGCACTTCAACACGTTTTATGCGTTATTGAAATATAAAAAATATTGATATTTTAATTATACCTTGATCATTCATTAGTTCATAGTGCATTAAATAATGTTAGCAATAAAATTAACATTGAACAATACTTTTATTAACCTTAGTTAATGTTAGAACTGCACTCTTATTGTAAAGAGCATTTCATAGATATCCAAACAGTCCAAACAGACCCTCTTTAAATATCTATACAAACGCCATAACATTGACATGATATATTTCACGTATATTGTGTATAGTATGTATACTCTCTCACTTTATTTGCTTCTATTTTAGAACACTTGATTAATCCAAATAACAAAATATGTATTACTGTGGCGATAAATAAAAAAACCTTAAATTGCATGCGTTCCTGATTCGTGTATATGCTTCTGTCGGCTGTATGAACATATCAGTTCGCTTTCTCGTGTCACTATCTTTAACTATGACACTTTGAGGCTAAACAAATGCATAAAAATGACCAGCTGGATATAAAATACTGCAAATAGATGGTAAAAATCGTGCCATTAAACTTTTGGACTTCATGTTTTTTGTTCCTTGAGTTTTATCTGCCTGAGGTACTAATGTTAGCATCCTATCAGCTTCAACATAATCGTGTTCTCCACTAATGCAGCATCTAGTCAACAAATTAATTACTTTATAATTATGTATTGTACTGTGTACATACCATTCTTCTGAAGTGTCCTGATGCAGCCTCATGTGTCAAAACAAACTCCACGAGGCATCAGTGATAGTTTTCATTTCACCTCTAAAGCCGACCCTTCTCAGCCACTTTAGCAATGGATGCAACAAGGAAAAACTATTGGTATTTATTCTTGACAATAACTGGTTGATCCAGCAATCGGTGGCGATTAATCACAGTTGATGTAGAGTTGGCGTCCTCGCAGGGATTGGCATCCTCTTTTCACAGGTGTTGGGTCATCTGAAATCTTCGTAAGACGCAGGAGCCAAACTGGAGCTGGCGCACTCTAGTTACCTCGAGTTGGGAAAAGAATTAGTGTATCTGCTGCTCATAACATTGCAGGCAATAGATAATCATGTGCATGTAATCTGATATAAGGTTATGAGATGCATTATGTGAATGCTTGGCTAAAGAGATGCGTCTTTAATCTAGATTTACACTGGGATTGTGTCTCTGAGCACAGAACATTATCAGGAAGGCTATCCCAGAGTTTAGGAACCAAAAGTGAAAACGCTCCTCCTCCTTTAGTGGAGTTAGATATCCTAGGAACAGCTTATGACCTTATAGGTCAGTATCAATGTATAATTGATACGGACCCTAATGTATAACCTGTTTAGAGATGATAAAATTGGGGTTATATGGTCATATTTTTCATATTTTCATGAACTCACTAATTATACCTTGTTTATTGATGGTGCATGATAACCAGCCGTAATGCAGTACAGTAATCCAGTCTAGAGGTCATGAATGCATGCACTAGCTTTTCTGCATCAGAAACAGATAGCTTGTTCCTTTTTGGCTGTTTTTGTAACATAAAATATATTAGACAGCAATTTATCTTTTGAAAATCACAACACCCAGGTCTTTAACTGTAGAGGATGAAATAACAGTACACCCTTCTAAATGGAAATTTTATTCTAAGAGATTCTGTGTACAGTTTTTTTTTCTCCCAATAGGTACTACCTCAGTCTTATCCGAATTTAATAGAAGAAACAGACTGGCTATCCAATATTGTATATCTTTAACACACTCTGTCAATTTGGATAATTTTGAGAATTCATCTGGATATGATGAAATGTATAACTGCGTATCATCAGCTTAATAGTGGGAACTAATTTTCTTTTTAATAATATTACCGATATTGAAAATAGCAGAGGGCCTAAAACAGACCCTTGTGGCACTCCATAATTTGCTGACATTAACTTGGACAATTCACTGTTTAATTAAACACAATAGTAATGGCCGTATAGGTATGAACTACAACACCTTAATGTGGTCGGACTGTACATTTTCGTAAGTGTAATCTCTTAAAAAAGAAATCTCTTTGTTTTAAACATCCAGTAGTCATTTAACTGGAACAATCATCAAAATGAATTGGCCTTATGGTGAACAGACACTGGAAAGGCCATTTACAAGCTGTTTTACTTCTGTTCTGTGACATATTTTTCCAAAAATGTAGAGATGTCATTGAATAAAGGTAGTAAATATGGTACGTTTTAACACCCTGTATTTCCATCCTCAGAAATGAGAGCAGATTAGATTGGGGACGACACACTGTGCATGTCGTACAGCAGATCTGTAACAATTTGCTGACAATTCCTTTTGAATTCTGTTAAAATGATTAAAAATCAATCCAGTTTACTTAAATTCAGTTGAATCAAATTCGATTCAATTGAACTGAACTAAACTTGCATCAATTTGCTTTATTTCAGTAAAGCTTCTTATAAATCCCTGGGGGGCTGATTCACAGTGATAGCAGGAAAAACGATTGTGGACACACAGTTAGCATATATTTAAGGAAATTAAGTGGCAGAGGAGAAAAACATACTGTAGAGAGGAAGGCCTGGACTTCATTGGCGTTATTGATCCAGAGTATGAACAATTCTGATACTGATTTGAGTCGCCATTTGATGTCCAATCAAAAATGTGGATTCTAAAGCAAAACTAGTTGAGGATACACTAGTGTATAATGTAGTTTTAGGGGTCTATAATGTTATTCATACCCATGTATAGATTGTAAATAGCAGTTGTGTATTTTCAATAACTCTGTGGCTTTGGGAAGGATCACAGCTGGGAGTGAATCTCAATAGAGCTCAGCTGTAGATACACAGGATCTCTACGTGTGTGTTTGTGTGTGTGCTCTCTATCCGCTGTTCTCGACATCCTTCAGCGAGGCACAGCTTGAGGGATCTATAGTTGCCATAGAAACGCCAGCAAGCCTGTTATCAGTGTAAGTGTAATGAGAAAAAATGCAATTTCAGCCAGCACACATGCACACACACACACACACACACACACAAACACGCTGCCAGTGGCCGACCATAGTGGCACTTTTGCTTTGCTTCGCCGTCTCGTTTTACAGTTCATTAAACAAAAGTCATAGATGTTCTTTTGACATATTCATTTGAGTTCAGTGTCATAAACAGAGCCTAATGTTTTAGCACTGCTAACTGAACTGATGTATCAACCAACTTTGTCTCAGATTTGAACAGACCCAAATGAGTCAATACAGTAAGAGTAGAGCTATAAAATGTATAATAGATCAGATAATTTGATGAGAAACATTTGCATTCTTATTGAGATCTGTTACTTCTGATCACAGACTTTGGTATCTTATCAAAGACTGAAGTATGAGCACGTACGAGGTCTGAAAGCACTGACGTAAGAAGTCTGCTGTGGGCCAATTATAAAGTTCTTATGGAGATGACCCGATGTTTACAGAAAACTCTGGAAATGCGTGCTACATTGACATCTTTGACCATTGTGCCCAGAGCATGACATTAACCTTTTACTCACCACCCATTGTGGCTAGTGGTTTTCTAAAGTATTTTCAACTGGCCACAATTACGTTTTTATAAGAGGTGTAATACACTTTGCTCATGAGAACACAAAAGATGCACAAGAACGAGACGAGGTGCTATTTTAAAGGGGTCATGAACTGCATTGTTTCCTGTGGTGCACTTGTTAGTATATCAAAAATGGTCATAATTTAGAAATAATAGGCATTTTTTCTACCCTGATTTTAGGGTTTGAAGTCTGCTGTGAGTCTTCAGTGTAAACACCCACTGCTGTGATTGGCTAACATCTTTACATATAAAATATAGCTAGTATTACATGTTAGCCTGACAAGCCAGTCCCACATCAAGATGTTTGGTCTGGAAACTCACCATTGACAGCTCAATCTGAGGGGCGGATAAACGGTTGTCCTTCAAACTCCCTCTGCACGCGATAGGATAGCACTACACCAACCAGAGCAACGAAGGTGAAACGGAGCTGGTTGATAGCATAGACGGTTGATAGATTAAACATTCGCCGTATCCGGTCGGCAAAACTCAAACACATCTTCCCTTTTTAAGAATGACTTCAGTGCCGTTCTTTGTTCTTTTCTCAGAGAAAAGCTTAGCTCCAAGTCTTCCAGAGTCGCGGTCAGATTCGAAAGACCGCCGTTCGCCAGTTTCTGTGTTTACTAGAAGCACGAGCACAACTCGGCCGTCGCCATTATGGCCCCGCCCACCAACTCTATACACGATGTGATTGGCCCGACCAGAGTTTGGAGTTTACAGCTCAGAAGGGTATTGAGAGTTGCTAGACGACACTCGTGGGCAGATTAGATTTGCTGCCGCTAGGGTGCGTCTAGATTTCTAGGCTAATTACATGTGAAACTCTCTCGAAAACTTTTACAAGTTTTCGTACTATTACAGCCCTCAAGGTTAACTAATTGTAAAAAGTGTTGATTATATTAAAATATTCAGATTGCGGCATGAAATTTTGCAGTTATGAGCATTGTAGCCGATCACAGACATGTCGAGCGCATGAATGCAGTGATCTCGTCATTGTAACTCGATTTCTGAATGAATCATCACATATCCGAAATCACAATTTAACACGGTTACTTACATATTGTGGCATTACTGTTGAATCCATGGCGTAAAATCCTGTTTACAAAGCCTGTGCCAAAATTGTGACTGATTTACCAAAGAATCCACAGTGAAATACACCGAATACAAATAAATAATGCTTAGCTGAGACATTCACATTGATGAAATTAATAAGCACACTCCTAGCATCAGGATCCTTTGGAAGGTAATGTTATTTTTAGTTCAGATATCCTGTATCGCTCTTCTCTCCTCGTCATCTCACTAACACGCCAGTGGGCGGAGCCAAAGCTCTAATGATGAAGTAGGCGTTGGTCTTCTTCTGCAGAGGCGGTCCTTTACCATTCCACAACGAGTCACCGAGCTCAAGGCAAATGCAGTTCATGACCACTATTTTTAAGAAATCTTCAATGTTGTATGTCAAGTAATCAGTCTTTATTTTAATGATTAATGATTAATTAAAATTAAATATTAAAAAAAATGTGATAATAAAATTAGATCTAATTGAACAATAGCTTTTAAAATGACTTAGAATGCACATATAATAACATCAAGGCAATAATTATTGCTTTAAATAAATAATCAAAAGCAAGTACTCGTTCTAATAATTTTACAGTAATTTACTGGGCTTACTGAGTGAAAGAGGCTATTGTTGAGCTCTCTTCTGAAACTCTAGAGGAGGCACATGTGAGATTAAAGAGATCTTTTTCTCAGGTTTACCAACTTTTAAAATCTCCGCTCATGAAAAGTAATAAAATCTTAAAACGTTGTAGACATTTCTCTAGTCATGCTTAGCTCTAAAGTATTTATTTGGCTAAAAATGGCCCATTTTAAGTGAGTCTCTATTAAAATTAATTTAAAAAATCCTTATTCAGTAATGACAGGAAAAGTTATGGAGAAAAGTTATGGAAAAATGTAGGTCATGAAGTGTGGGAACTCTAAGGAGAAACATCTGAAAAGCAAAAGTCTCTCTCTCTCTCTCTCTCTCTCTCTCTCTCTCTCTATATATATATATATATATATATATATATAAGCAGAACTTTCAGAATGTGAAATTGGATTGGATTAGTTGTATTCGTTCATTGGATTGACAATTTTTTTCGCATGCATGTAAGCATGTTGTTGCTATTGTAAGTAAAAAAATCACGTCTCAAAGTAATTTCATAAAACAGAGAGCGTATACTGATCCTAAACGTTACAAAAGATATATGTGTTAATATTATAAAGTAAATGTAATCAAAGGTAAAGAAAGTGATGTTGGGCCTGCCAGCAGGGATCAATTGTGCCAACAGGTTAAAGGGATGTAAAGATTGCACCCTTAAACATAAAATCACTGTAAAGCACAACAGCTCATGGTGTATTGCTTTAATGAGCCACTAGAGTAAACTAAACTAGTTCTGAGTAAATCTGAACTGCTCTCCAGCTCATCTCAGCTCAACTCTTTTCTTTCCCGTGTGCTAGTGTGCATTGGCATGAAGGCTGAATATGAGAATGAGGCCTTTTACATAACAAGTCATAAAGAGAGAGAGAGAGAGGGAGATAGAGAGGGAGGGAGGGAGGGAGGGAGGGAGAAAGGGAGAGAGAGAAAGAGAGAGTTCCATGTTGCTGCCACTTGGCGATGACCTAAAATGTAGGCGCACACAGTCACACATCAAAACGAATAACGATCCAATGCTGCGCTCATGAATTCTAGGTCACTAAGTCCCGCCCCATGTATGTTTTTCTTTTTTCATTTCAAAGTGCAGCTAGTAATGTGATGTGCTGCTGGAGTTGGCCCGAGGCAAGTGTGTGCGCGCGTTTGTTTATGAGCGTGCGTTTATACATATGTATGCCGTGGTATACTGGTATGTGTGTGTGCACGTGTGTGTCCCTCAGCAGCTGGAGTGGTGATTTCTGCTGACAAATTCTCCATGTTGTCCTTCATCCTCAGTGGTCACACCACATCTGCCTCACAAGTAGGCCTGTCCGTGTTCGTGTGTGTGTCAGTATGATGGCATATAATGCTTTTTTTAAACTATTTACTTAAATTAGTAAAAAAAAAAAAAAAAAAAAAATGAGGTGTGTCCTATTTGTGTCTATTTTTCTTAAGAAATTTTAGGAGAAACAGGTCAGTAATGGCCATACAATAAAAAGTACAGAACTATAAAATAAAGATAAACTACCTTTCAGAAATTTGGGGTATGTAAGATTTTCTTTCTTTTTTTATATTTGATAATAATAAGTAATGTTTGTTGAGCATCAAATCTGCATTTTAGAAGGATTTCTAAAGGATCATGGGCCACTACTTTGATCACAGGAATAAATTACATATAAACATTACATAAAATATATATATTTGAAATTGTAATAACAATAGACAATATTACAGTTTGTACTATATTTTTGTATTTTAACCTTGACGAGCATACTAGTTATTTCAAAAATATAAAAAATAACGTATTGACTCGAATCTTTTGTTTAATTGCTGCCTGGGGAAAATAATTGATATTAATATAATCATATTTGTGATGTCTCTTTTACATCATTAACTCATGCTCTGTGTATTTATGTGGGTTTATTTAGTCCTGATGGGTAAAATCCAGCATGTAAGTGCTTTGTTGGTTTTATTAGGACTGATGTAGTCTCATATGGCTCGCCCACAGACACACAGAACATGACTATATTATATTTAAAATCACAAGCTCCAATATAAATGGATTTGTGCAACTTCCGGGAATCAGGCTCCACAAATCTATTGAGAAAAATATGGGTTTTTATAAATTCAGTGATGAGCATTTTAAAATAAATGTAGATTTTTGGATTGGCAAATATGACTTTTTTGCTCAATATTTGTGCTGTTTTAATGCTTATTGTTGCATTGCATTGTTGTTGAGTGTTGTTTTCCATGCTAATGGAAAAAACAAAAATTATGCTTCTTGTGATATTTCATCTGCACCTTTTTTTAAATAAATATTTATATAATACACTTACAACTACATAAACACTGCAATCCTTAGTCCTCAGTTCTCAAAAAAATCAGATCCAATTTTCAGATCCAGCTGTTCGAATATATATTTTTTTAATGTGACCAATATCAGATTCCAGTGAGAACAAGTTATGATCCTAAACTGACCCGCATGCGCAAAAAGAACAATAACAAAGACAGCATGCAGCAGCATGCTTTTTTACTGAATTAAACATGGAGGTTAGTGAAGTCAGCATTCATACATTCATTTATAAGGTGCTGGGCCGCATAAGCCAGCCAGTTTGTGCTCAGGCGATAATGAGGACGCAGACAATGAAAGAGAGCAAAGTTTCTCCTCAAGTTTTACTTGTAAAGAGCCGTCACCATATAATACTTATGGGTGGAACAGTTCACTGTCCCTCCACTGACTAATTTCAATGCTGTCATACACACTCACCTAAAGGATTATTAGGAACACCTGTTCAATTTCTCATTAATGCAATTATCTAATCAACCAATCACATGGCAGTTGCTTCAATGCATTAAGGGGTTTGGTCCTGGTCAAGACAATCTCCTGAACTCCAGACTGAATGTCAGAATGGGAAAGAAAGGTGATTTAAGCCATTTTGAGCGTGGCATGCTTGTTGGTGCCAGACGGGCCGGTCTGAGTATTTCACAATCTGCTCAGTTACTGGGATTTTCACGCACAACCATTTCTAGGGTTTACAAAGAATGGTGTGAAAAGGGAAAAACATCCAGTATGCAGCAGTCTTGTGGCCGAAAATGCCTTGTTGATGTCCATCCCTTTATGACCACCATGTATCTACTTCCAGCAGGATAATGCACCATGTCACAAAACTTGAATCATTTCAAATTGGTTTCTTGAACATGACAATGAGTTCACTGAAATAAAATGGCCCCCACAGTCACCAGATCTCAACCCCATAGAACATCTTTGGGATGTGGTGGAACGGGAGCTTCGTGCCCTGGATGTGCATCCCACAAATCTCCATCAACTGCAAGATGCTCTCCTATCAATATGGGCCAACATTTCTAAAGAATGCTTTCAGCACCTTGTTGAATCAATGCCACGTGTTAGCGTAAATTAACGAAGCAACAAATCAACATTACATGATAATAATGTGCCAGCACCTACTGGCAGTTTCTGTAGTTTCATTTTCTATATGTACAGTCCCTGACAAAAGTCTTGTCGCGTGTGTACAAATTTACCTAAAGTGCCGCTGAAATATATTTCTAATCCAGATTTTTTTACAAGAAATGGCTCATTTTAATCCCACCATCTTTTGTGATAGTGTTTCAGTGAAAAACTAAACTTTCAAAAAGTATTCTAATATTCACAGCTTGGTAAAGCCCATTGAGTAAATTTTTGCAAAGACATAAGTGTTGTCACCTTGTCATATGAGCTTCTCCTGTGACTAATAATGGATCAATTAGGTCTCAAGTGTGTATAAAAATAACCCCAGTACACTAGACCTTCACATCAACTGCAACTAGACCTCTGCAAACATGCCTAAGATTCACCCTGAGACTAAAGTTTTGATTATCAAGAGGCTGAAGACCAGATCCCCTGCTGATGTGGCAGACACCTTCAATGTGTCTCAGTGTGAAGTACAGAGGATAAAAAAAATATTTGAAGAGACTGGAGACGTTTTTGACAAGCCCAGGTCAGGCAGACCCCACAAGACAACTGCTCGAGGGGACCGTTTGTTGGCTCGAAAATCCAAGGCCAGCCCATTTTCCACTGCAGCAGAGCTCCACGAGTCTCTGTGTCAACCAGAACAGTTTTTCGGATTCTGTCCCGAAATGGCCTCCATGGTCGAATCAGTGCCCAGAAGCCAGCACTAAACAAAAGACAACTGAAAAACCGTGTGGCATTTGCCAAGGCCCACAGCCTGCTAAAATAATGGACGCAGGAAAAGTGGCAGAAGGTGGATTTTTCAGATGAATCTTCTGTTGAATTACACCACAGTCGCCGCAAATATTGCAGGAGACCTACTGGAGCCAGAATGGATCCGAGATTCACCCAGAAAACAGTGAAGTTTGGTGGCGGAAAAATCATGGTCTGGGGTTACATCCAGTATGGGGGGGTGTGAGAGATCTGCAGGGTGGAAGGCAACATCAATAGTCTAAAATACCAAGAAATCTTAGCTACCTCTTATATTCCCAACCATAAAAGAGGCCAAATTCTGCAGCAGGACGGTGCTCCATCGCATACTTCCATCTCCACATCAAAGTTCCTCAAGGCGAAGAAGATTAAGATGCTCCAGGATTGGCCAGCCCAGTCACCAGACATGAACATCATTGAGCATATGTGGGGTAGGATGAAAGAGGACGGATGGAAGACGAAACCAAAGAATATTGATGAACTCTGGGAGGCATGCAAGACTGCTTTCTTAGCTATTCCTGATGACTTCATCAATAAATTGTATGAATCCTTGCCAAACCGCATGGATGCAGTCCTTCAAGCTCATGGAAGTCATACAAGATATTACATTTGGATCTCACAGCACCACAACTTAATTTGCTGACATATTTTTGTATTTGCAGTAAATTTGTTCAATTTCTGTATAGGCGACAAAACTTTTGTTTTGCCAAAATTTGACCTTTCTGTCTTGATTAAATAATAAATATTTTTTTCTATGAAAATTATTTATTTCAGTGCATTAAACATCATTTGGGAGGGTTTTAGCTTTTCATATGAGCTATTTCTAACACCAATGAATTAATTAAAAGTCAGGTTAATATCAGGTATTTCTAGAAAATAGATAAGCGACAAGACTTTTGTCAGGGACTGTATATCTTGCACCCCTGGCTGATACAATCATACCTTTGGTCCTACTATTCTGCTAGAAAGACTGTCAGCACTTGTCCAAATGTCAAAGACAATGGTATGAGATCGCTGGATAAATATAAACTTGATAAGAGCTCTCCATTATCGGAAAGTCGAGTTCTAAATCCGGAGGAGACTAAGTGTTAAACATTTCCTCTTGATGTAGCCTTTTCATATTCATATTGTATTTAATCCCTTTTCCTACGGCTCCAGACTGCGAACAAATAGTGACGTTTTGCAATATTTTTTAATTGTGGTGCAACTTTTTCACCACCACTTTGCCCAGCTGATAAAAACTGCCACTTGTGTTGCATATGAGAAGCATCAAATGGCAAAAGAAACGACTGTGCGGAAAAAAAACATTTATCAATAACGGCGCGTGCACACTCATGCGGAGCAAAGCGAGCCACAGTATTTATAACATCGCTGTCAGATTTAGTGGGAAGCATCCTAATTTGGTGCAGAATTCTCTGTTATAGACCAGATATCAGATCAAACAGTGGTGACATGTAAACCAGGAGAAACATTGTGCCATGAATGAACAAGTTAGGTTATTGAAGGCTTTTCAGTCCATACATCACCAACATCCACTCACAGCCATGGATTTAATGAGGCAACAGTGACTGTAACATTGGTGTTGTGGCAGAAATAGTCAAAAGAACAATCGTACAATGTGTTTTGCACATTACGTTAATAAAAGTTATTGTATCTACATCTATTCAAGCTCAGTCAAATTTCCAATAAATAAACAAGTAATATTATAAGTAGCTGGACTTATTTAAGCAACACAATGGTGATTTTATGATTAGATTAACTTTATGATTAAAAATGCTCCCAGAGCTACCAAATCAGGTGCTGGCGTCACCATCTGTAGCACTTGTGGCACCTACTGCTTTCAAATATTAGTCTTGAGGGCTTCCTGTTATTTCTTTGCTTTCATTGCCTGGTCATTACGCTGTCCAAGGCACTCGCTGAGGGGCTGAGAGAGTGACGAGTGGGGAGATGGGGGTGAAGATGCCTCTGGTTCTACAGTGTGGAGGCTGCAGTGGATCTGTGGTAAATGTTATTGACAAGCGGCTATTTTAGGTCTTGTTCACGGCTGCCAAACGCATGATGTAGAGCTGCTGTGTTTGGCACCAAATAGCGCTGTCATTTTGTTTGTGTTAGTGAGTGTGATGCAAAGCTCTCAATGTCCTGCTTGATTTAGTGAAGCTGACGTGAAGATGCTTTCTGCAACACCTCGGAGTGTCTGTCCAGTCCTGAGAGAGCACTACTACTGGCCTACATGGACATCCTTGTCAGTATTGCTGTATATATAGCGAAAAATGTTGCAGTATTTTGTGTGTGTGTGTGTTTTGAAGATTCAAATTGCTGTATTCATGTATTTTCTCTGAAATGCTAAAATTCATGAATTGCAACCAAACAGTCAATACGGATAAAATCCACATTCAAAATCCAGGCCTGTTTTTTTTTTTTTTGTTCTAGGACTGAGCGAGTTTTGTTTGCCTTTGTTAATATCCTGTTACATTATCCACATAATTCATCATATTTTCAAGATCGATATTATCTTCAATTCACTTTGATAGATGCTCTCAGCAGCGACTCAAATACTGTGGTTTGGTTTCCACTGGGGAAACAATCCCATCTGACTGAATTTGTTGATTTGACTGGTAATTAAATCTGTAGAATAACATTTATTGTAGACATGCACATGTTTAGGAGCCGTCCCTTATCATGTTAACGTTCATTTGCTTCTACTGAAGATTGATATCTACTTAAGTTATAATTTGCTGCATAATATAATATGAATATACGGTAAGCTGTAATTTGAGCTTGGCTACGCCCCTTAATGTGACATCATCAGTTTATGTGGTAACTGCAATGTCTTTGATTGGTGGCTCTAGCTTAAAGGACAACTCCGGTGAGAAATGAACCTAGGTGTAATTAACAGACGGTTACAGACTAGATCGTTCTCCGTGATTCGTTTTCATGGAAATCGAATGTAAAGAGTTTTATCTCTAAGAACAGATTAGCTTATAAGTTATAGCACTAGTCTATGGGGCACAGGGTAGTGAAATTTAATCGCTAGTTAATACCACTAACAAGGCTCAAAATAGCCTCACACTAACACGGTAGCATAATGAGGGTCCCTACATGCAAACCGAAGCATTGAGAACTTTGTAAGTGTACAAACAGTTTAATAAGAAGATACTTTATAAACACAGTGCATTACGCGTTTACAGATGGCAGCCATCTTGGAAAACAGTCTCGACTCAATACCACTTAATACCACTTGTTAGTGGTATTAACTAGCGATTTAATTTCACTACCCAGTGTCTACCCTGTGCCCCATAGACAAGCGCTATAAGCAAATCTGTTTTTAGAGATAAAACTCTTTACATTCAATTTTCATGAAAACGCATTTACAGACGGCAGCCATCTTGGAAAACAGTCTCGACTCATCGAGCCACGAGCGCTGTTCTAAGTGATGAACTGTGTCTTGGAATATCATATGGTCCGTTGTTTCCAGAAGAAAACACTGAACGCAACAGAGAAAATAAATAGATAAAAATAAAAATGGCCATGTTATTACATTTCACACATTTAATTCCTATCGACCAGCTCACTTAGCACAGCGTTCGTGGCTCGAGTCATCGAGACTGTTTTCCAAGATGGCTGCCGTCTGTAAATGCCTAATGCACTGTGTTTATAAAGTATCTTCTTATTAAACTGTTTGTACTCTTACAAAGTTCTCAATGCTTCGGTCTGCATGTAGGGACCCTCATTATGCTACCGTGTTAGTGTGAGGCTATCTTGAGCCTTGTTCGTGGTATTAACTAGCGATTTAATTTCACTACCCTGTGCCCCATAAACTAGTGTTATAAGCTAATCTGTTTTTAGAGATAAAACTCTTTACATTTGATTTTCATGAAAACGCATCCCAGAGAACGATCTACTCTGTAACCATCTGTTAATTACCCCTAGGGTCATTTCTCACCGGAGTTGTCCTTTAAGGTTCCTAAGAAGTTCTTTGCTGCGACTCAACGATTAAACTTTGTTTAATAAAAAAACACATTTTATCACTGAACTACTCCGTCCATGCAATAAATGCATGGCCTTGAATGAGTGCGATTTTATATTGTTTGTAATTCAACTGCTCAGGTAACGTCAATATGGCACATTTCAGGGGTGGCCACATTACAATATAAAATCAGTCCGAGCTAGAAATATATCTTTATATTTACAGTAAAAGCTTCTTTTTACAAGAAGACTACTTTCTATGACCCCTAACATCTTGTTTTAACATCCTTCAGGGGGAACAAGCCTTTTTCAGGGGTCAGACCCTCAAGATACATCCAATAACTTTGCAAACAGGCAGTAGTGTATCACACTTAACACCAAATAACAATGCGAAGCTTCATTCTTTCTTGTGTGTATTGTGAATGTACTAGATTTGCAAGTTTACTGGGCGAAAGACAAGGCCGACATATGGGTGTGTAGATGATGACAGAATATTAATTTTTGGGTGATCTATTTCTTTAAGATCCCAAAGCACAAACTGGATTTTCCTCCATCCCATCCACCAGCTTATTTGTGTATTAATTATTCTGCCAAAAACACGAGAGTGGGAGAGAGGATGAAAAGATAGCTATGGAAGGATTAAAGGAATCCTGCTATAAATGGACTGTTTTGTTCCTGATTAGCTTTTTGAATTATAACGAGGCATGAGAATTTCATTTTCCTCTGTGTGTGCTGTCATCTGCCTTTGCCAGTTTCAGATAGAGAGAGAATATGTTAATTTCACTCATGAAGCATAGACACGCACAACTGGGCATCTATGTCTTTATGTTTCAATACTAACTATTTACATGATCATTTTATATGATGAACAGATTGAATTTAGGCTTTTATTCACATAAACATTCATCAACTCACACATCAGCTGTGGTAAACGGAACCTCAAGCATGTTCGCTTGACGTGCGAGATGTTTGTTCATTCTCGTGTTACACATCACGTTTCAGCTGCAGCGAGAACCAATGAGGTTCACTCTCGTGTTACGCATCACGTTTGAGCTTCAGCGAGAACCAATGAGGTTCATTCTCGTGTTACGCAGCACGTTTGAGCTTCAGCAAGAACCAATGAGGTTCATTCTCGTGTTACGCATCACGTTTGAGCTTCTCAAGAACCAATGAGGTTAACTCTCGTGTAACGCATCACGTTTGAGCTTCAGCAAGGACCATTGAGGTTCATTCTCGTGTTACGCATCACGTTTGAGCTTCAGCAAGAACCAATGAGGTTCATTCTCGTGTTACGCAGCACGTTTGAGCTTCAGCAAGAACCAATGAGGTTCATTCTCGTGTGACGCAGCACGTTTGAGCTTCTCAAGAACCAATGAGGTTCACTCTCGTGTAACGCATCACGTTTGAGCTTCAGCAAGGACCAATGAGGTTCATTCTCGTGTTGCGCAGCACGTTTGAGCTTTTGCAAGAACCATTGAGGTTCATTCTCATGTTACGCAGCACGTTTGAGCTTCTCAAGAACCAATGAGGTTCACTCTCGTGTTACGCATCACGTTTGAGCTTCTCAAGAACCAATGAGGTTCACTCTCGTGTTACGCATCACGTTTGAGCTTCTCAAGAACCAATGAGGTTCACTCTTGTGTTACGCATCACGTTTGAGCTTCAGCAAGGACCAATGAGGTTCATTCTCGTGTTACGCATCACGTTTGAGCTTCTCAAGAACCAATGAGGTTAATTCTCGTGTAACGCAGCACGTTTGAGCTTCAGCAAGGACCAATGAGGTTCATTCTCGTGTTACGCAGCACGTTTGAGCTTCTCAAGAACCAATGAGGTTCACTCTCGTGTAACGCATCACGTTTGAGCTTCAGCAAGGACCAATGAGGTTCACTCTCGTGTTACGCATCACGTTTGAGCTTCTGCGAGAACCAATCAGGTTCATTCTCGTGTTACGCAGCACGTTTGAGCTTCTCAAGAACCAATGAGGTTCACTCTCGTGTAACGCATCACGTTTGAGCTTCAGCAAGGACCAATGAGGTTCATTCTCGTGTTACGCATCACGTTTGAGCTTCTGCAAGAACCAATGAGGTTTGTTTTTGTGTATCAAGCAGATTTGGTTAGCTTAAATTTATATCCAGTGATTAATGTTTAAATGTAAATAAAAGCCTAAATCTGTTCATCACATAAAGCGATCGAGTCTCTTAAGAAAATTTGGACTAAACTGCTAATCCAAATTCATATAGATAAGCTTTACAATCTCTTCATGCACTTTTTGAAGTGTCAGTGTAGCATTTGCGTAGCTGTCAATGGAGTTACAGAAAGCTCTCATATTTCATCAATAAAAACTCTCCATTTGCGTTCTGAAGATGAAGGAAAGCCTTACCGGTTTGGAAAGACATGAGGGTGAGTAAATGACAGAATTTTTCATTTAATACAAAAAGTCATTTAGAAAGAAAACACAATAACCTTGATGTGCCACACAGACTCTCTCTTCTGCGGTCATATTCTCCAGCCCGCTTAAGCAGATTCACTTGTTGATGGCGGGAGCTTTGGAGAGACGGGGGAATATTACAACCTAAAGGTCACTGTCTCCGACCCCATTACAGTCTGAGACGCTTTATCATTCCCAGAATATCTCATAAGCGCATACATCTCTGCTTTAGTCTGCACTTCATTTCTTCTGTTTGCCTTTGCAGGCCTTTTTCATTTTCACAAAAGATGGAGCTATTCATTTTGCTTTTGTGTTCTGTCCACCTCGCGACAGATAATGCAGCTCTAGCCCACAGGAGGGAAGGACGGCTCTCTCTCTCTTTTCCTCCTCTCAGTCTCACTGCAGCTCTAAAGCACAGGTAAAAATGTCTGTCCCTATTGGAGATATAAAAAGAAACACATAAAGCCAGAAAACAAAGAGCGAATAGCTCATCCCAAAATGAACATTCTGTCATAATCATGGAAGTTATTGGGGACTGGGGGCCTCAAGCTGCAAAACAACCAACCATAAAAGTATTATTTATTTATATATACACCGATCAGGCATAACATTATGACACTGACAGGTGAAGTGAATAACACTAATGATCTCTTCATCAGGGGCACCTGTTGGTGGGTTCGGATATATTAGGCAGCAAGTGAACATTTTGTCCTCAAAGTTGATGTGTTAGAAGCAGGAAAAATGACCAAGTGTAAGGATTTGAGCGCGTTTGACAAGGGCCAAATTGGGATGGCTGGACGACTGGGTCAGAGCATCTACAAAACTGCAGCTCTTGTGGGCTGTTTTTTGGACCAGGCGTGGCTTTGGAGATGCTTTGAACGGAGGGTGGGATCAAAGTTAGCTATTGCTAGCCTCTCTAAAAATGGCCTACTCTACCTTTAAACAGCCTGCGTAAAGACACCTAAATGCCACTTCAGAGGTACATCTGTGTCGCCTTTGCAGTGTAAATTTGACGTAGAATCAGTAGAATGACATGATTGCTTTAGGAGATACATTTATATCTCGCGTTTTCTTTCTTCAACACTGCCGGTTGGGTTTAGTGTGCATTATTTTTCAATGCGATTAACCTCTCACCAAACGTTTCATATCCAAACCGCTGTGGATGAACTAACGTAACAGTCACATTTTCCGGTTTTGGAGAAAACTGAAGATGCTTTTTAGTGCCACTCATGGACATTTTACTTTGAAACTGACGCAAAACAAAACATTCTTTCATGAGCCCGAGTTGCATGGACAGCAAATTGTGAGAGTGTTGTTTTTGAAGTGATTTTAAGTGTATTTGTGTGGTCTGTGATTCTCCCTGCAGAGATCTGATCAGCTGCTAATGCAGTACGGCCGAGAGAGAGGAGATGGGTATATTGGCCTGAATAGATATTCATTTAAATTGGCCCTCGATTACAGCAGGCCTCTCGCTTTGACTCTCCCTCTTTCCATATTCCGCAGAATTTCTCTCATTTATAATTGCATTTTTTCCTTTTTCATCTCGTCGGCCCCGTGCTGAAAGACTGACAGCTTAATCAGAATTAATTGGCCGCTTGCACCATCCTCCATTTCTCCTTCTTCTCTTGTAATGTTTTATTCATCTGTAATTTTGTAATGCAAAATTAATTGCATTTAATAATACATTGGTACTGTATAGGTTAGAGACAGATTCACATTAATGTACGAGTGTTTAGCATGCTGCTGACGTTAATTAAACGAATGGCTAATGAAAGGAAAGAAGGGGAAGAAACTAAAAGAATGAGAAAGACAAAAATGAAACGAAGCCGTATATTTTCCAGAAACACTACGTTGATATTAGCACGGATGTGCTGGCCTTGTTTAAAATACAATTTTATATTCATCGCATGAGACTTTACGCGTCTTTTTGTCAGTCCGTTTCAAATGTGATTTATTTGTGCGCTCTAGGCCTCTTTAGAGAAG
This sequence comes from Pseudorasbora parva, assembly GCF_024679245.1. Classification (NCBI taxonomy): domain Eukaryota; kingdom Metazoa; phylum Chordata; class Actinopteri; order Cypriniformes; family Gobionidae; genus Pseudorasbora; species Pseudorasbora parva. The sequence continues at coordinate 45,062,271 of NC_090180.1, forward strand.
CGCTTTTGAATTCAGCCAATCGGTGAAGCCCTTTGATTGTATCTGATTGGCTGTCATGAAGGCTGTGAAGATGATTGGTTTCACCAGAACAGCCTGTGTGTGAGCTGAAGATTAAATATTATTTGAAGATGATGACATAGTGGGGATTTTTTTAAAGAGGACGGCAGGGAATACAGAGATAGATTATGAATATTTAAGATGATATGATTGATTTGGTGTTAAATATATAATATAATATAATATAATATAATATAATATAATATAATATAATATAATATAATATAATATAATATAATATAATATAATATAATATAATATAATATAATATAATATAATATAATATGTGACCCGGGACAATAAAACCATTCATGAGTTCCATTCAGTTTTTTTTATTTTTTATTATTATTATTATTATTATTATTATTATTATTATTATTATTATTATTATTATTATTATTATTATTATTATTATTATTATTATTATTATTATTGAGATTTCCATTGATGTATGGTTTGAAAATCTGGAATCTGAGTTTGCAAAAAAATCTAAATGTTGTCCAAATTGCCTTTAAAGTTGTCCAAATGAAGTCCTTGGCAATACACATTACTATTAATAATAAAAAATGTATATATTTACAGTTGGAAATTTACAAAATATCTTGGTGAAACATAATATTTACTTAATATCCTAATGATTTTTGGCATAAAAGAAAAATCGACCATTATGATCCATATATTGTACTGTTGGCTATTGCCACAAATATACCTGTGTGACTTTTGACCGGTTTTGTGCTCCAGGGTCACATATAATAGTTTAATTTAGATTTTAATATAAAGTCTCTGTAATATGTGCTTTTGCCTCAGTGTTGCATAATGTGAAGCTGTTACTCATGCCAGACTTATGATTCATTTGGTATGAATAATCATGTCTTTTGATTTGCACAAAAACAACAACGAAAAAAAAAAAAAACACAGCCTATTATAAAGGATTTAATTAGGTGGATAATCTAAAATGTGGTTATTTAATATATAAACCATTTCTACTGAATTCAAACATGGCAAAAATCATTAATATTGTGATATATTCTGTAACTGTTATATACGAGTTTGATCATACCTGCAGTTGTTAAGGTTTGTGTGTGACGTGTGTTCATGCGAGTGACACCAAATTGTTCCCTAGTTCTGCTGGCATGTGAGCTCAAGCTCAAGAAAACTCAGTCATTTATCCAGAGCAGTTTCACTGAAGTCAAGCACGTTCAGAGCGGAGAGGGAACGTGTGAGATCAGTAAAAGAGAATATGTCAGTACTTTACATAACTCATTTCTGAATGGTGCCGCTGTTTTGGGAGTTGTTTTTAGGCATGTGTGAGAATGTGTGGTATAGAGGTGTTGTTTGTCCTTATAGAAGCACCTCCCACAATGCATCAGTGCGACGGCGAACAGTTGGTCTCGGGTCTGTGGGGAACACGCAGAATCTGAGACGCTAATGCATTGTGCTTTGTGTTCCTGTACGGGGATCCGCTTTGTGCGTCAGTGCTGTGCGTCTCTCGTCTTGCTCTTCTCTACACTTTTTTGTGTGTGAAAGGTGTGAAAAGTGTGTCGTGCTGAGATGCATGTGTGATTTCTAACAGAACATTTGCCGCTCAAACCACCTGACAGGTTATCTTTATGTTTCACACGTTCATATAATGCATAAAGGGGAGATCGATTTAGCCAACCATCTGGAAGCTCTTCAAACAGGCTGCAGTTAGAAATTAGACCTTTTGGAACGTGCTGATTTTATGCTAATGCAACTGGGTAAATAATTGGTATACATTTTGAAGGCTTGTCTCCAGGGTCCAAACGCAAGTCAAAATTGATTTTGGTGAGTGAATAAAAAGTTACTGTTGATACCTAACAGTTAAGGGCTACTTGGTTGTTAACTTGTTGTTTTAGGAATTGCAGTATAATGCCTGGTTTAAATAACAGCTGACTATAGCTATTGGATACAAATGACATTTGTGAATGAAACCAAAGCAATTTTAGCTCATTTTACCCCGATCGGAAGTCAATGATAATCAGGTACAGGTAATCTACTGACACACAAACACAGGTGCAGCAGATTAAATATAACCTGGTTTGGCAAACCATATGTTCATTTAATGTCCATAAAGAAAACTCTTAAGCGCATAAAGGGATAGTTCACCCAAAAATGTATATTCTGTCATTAATTACTTACCGTCATGTCGTTCGACACCTGTAAGACGTGTTCATCTTCAGACACAAATGAAGATATTTTTGTCAAAATCCGATGGCTCAGAAAGGCCTTCATTGACACCAATGTCATTTCCTCTCTCAAGACCCGTAAAGGCACTAAAGACGTCGTTACAAAGCCCATCTCACAGCGGCTCTACAATCATTTTATGAAGCAGCGAGAATAGTTTTTGTGCGCAAAAATAACTAAACAACCACTTATAAATAGATGGCTGATTTCAAAGCACAGCTTTCTGAAGCCTCGTATCTTAAAGGTGTCATGAACTGGCTTTTTTTCTTTATTTATACTGTTGTCTGAGGTCAACTAAGGACGTTTGTGTAGTTTTTACATTCAAAAACATCATAACTAATAAGTAATAGGCTATTACATAATTGTGTTGCACCATTTTTTCCCCACATGTCTTTCCCACGTGAGCTGGAAGTTCAATAAATGAAGTATCACACATTCCTAATATTAGGATCAGAAGGAAGCTTATGCAGCGACTGTGTTCTTCTAAAACCTTGGAATATCTTCTTCAGCATGTTCGAACAGCTCCATGAGTCTGTGGGCGGGGCTACTGAATTAGACCAGTCAGTGGGCGGGGCTACTGAATTAGACCAGTCAGTGGGCGGGGCTACTGAATTAGACCAGTCAGTGGGCGGGGCTACTGAATTAGACCAGTCAGTGGGGGGGGGGGGGGGGGGGGCTACTGAATTAGACCAGTCAGTGGTCGGGGCTACTGAATTAGACCAGTCAGTGGTCGGGGCTACTGAATTAGACGTGCTGTAGAGGCAGTGTTTCGCAACAGAATTACGTAAAGCTGCACTCACGATCGTTTTCTGGGCCTGGTGTCTATAAAAGCTTTTTCTTTGACTAACAAGGAAGTTTTCAGCTCTGAAACGTACAGGATAATCTTATATTATTATCATGACCTTTTATATATCATAAGATCAAGGGAAAGTTGATTTCTCAATTCATCACCCCTTGAATCAGCATATCAATTCATGATTCGTATTGCCAAAGTCACATGATTTCAGCAGTTTGGCGTTTTGACATAAGGTGATTCACAACGCTCCGAGGCTTCAGAAAGCTGTGTTTTCAAATCAGCCATCTCTTTATAAGTCGTTATTTAGTTGTTGTTTTTTTGCACACAAAAACTATATGCACCAACATGTTCATATTTTTTCAGCTTTTCCACTGTGCACTTCAATTAATTATCTCATGCCAGGCTTGACGCAAGAGCGACTGATTATAGCTGCAGGCTTGGGTGTTTTCTGCCCGTCTTTTAAAAGATAGCCTTTTTGTCCTTGTTCCAAGGCCTTGGTCCAGTTTGGTTTAGATTTCTTCTTTCCGGCAGCCTCAAGCCGACAGGACAGGAGTAGGCGTTGAATCATTCTGTACTTTCGTGCTTAAGTTTAAGGCTGCAAAAAAAAAAAAAAAAACTGTCTGTATTTTACATAACTCAAATTTAAAGGAACTGTATGTAAGAAATGTATTTCAATTAATCATAAAATGGCCCTGATATGTCACTAGACATTAAGAAATCATGTTCATTTCAAATACTTCTATCACTGACAACAGCAGTCCGGCCAGGATATTGACATTTAAAAGTTGTTGTTGCAGCCCTCAACTGATGTTGACATGTTGTGTTTTGGCCTGAAGCTCCGCCCTCCACCTATTGACCAATCACGAAGTCAGTAGTGTTTCTGCATCCGGGTTGCCAGATCTGCTCTAGTTACCACAGCTGCAGATCTACAAACGTTCCTGCTGATCCTGCAGCATATCTGGCAACCTCGAGTCAGGGGGAGGGGGATAGTGATTGACTCGAACCCGGGTCCACCGGCATGAGAGTCAGACGCTCTAACAAGGAGGCTGACTACTAGCTGACCTCTGTTACACAGACAGCTTCAAAGGTCAGAAACATACCTCAAATGTGGGAGATTGGCCTGAAGTTTGCAAGGACACAGTCGGCCTGCAGCCTGCAGTGAGTTTGCTACAGTAGAATTGTTTCAGTTCACTTGTACAGACAGCGTAAATCTCATATAGTGAGGCTCTCTGCACGTTTGCATCCATGTATCCTCCGTCGTGTCCTGGTGATTTGCAGAGCGCCTCCTGCGTTTCTGCCTCTCTTTTTCACTGCTGTGGGTCCATGAAGAAGTGAAGACTGTCTCTCTCCCTCTCTCGTCTTGTCTTACTCCCTCTTTCTTTCACAAACTTTCTCACTCGTTCTGTCTCCCTCACACTTCCTCCAACACTCTCCAGCCCCCACTCAAGAAGCTCTTCTGAAGAGTGTGTTTTCAAGCTCTGTGTGTGTGTGTGTGTGTGTGTGTGTGTGTGTGTGTGTGTGTGTGTGTGTGTGTGTGTGTGTGTGTGTGTGTGTGTGTGTGTGTGTGTGTGTGTAGGGGGTTAGTAATCCTGCGTGGGTGAAGCGTTTGCTGTGCAGAGAGATGGAGAGAGAGACAGCTGAGCATGAATTTAGCCCGAGGAGGAGACGAGTGAGAGTTTGAGATTAGAGAGAGGATGTGTCATGAGATGAAGAGAAACACAAAGAGGAATAGAGCGACAGATCACTGAAGACTGGGATGAGACCAGAGGAGAAGAAAAGAGAAAGGATGAGGAGAGGAGATAAGAAAAGAGCAGAAGAGAGGAGGGGGAGACGTGAAGATGGACAGATTACGTTTTTGAGTTGTAGAAATAACTACATTTTTACATTAGGGCTTTTCACACTTAAATAAAGGGAAAACTGGGTTATCTTGCTTCATGTTTACCCGGGGTTAACAATTAATGCTATTTGGGAACAAAGTCGAGAAAGACTGGGAGGTAATTATACCGAACCATTTTGACGACAGACTTTCAGAACAACCAAATTAGCATTTAAAATGCGCTAAAAGTTCTTTCCACCAGTCCACCATTGCGCAGTCACGTTTTTTTTTATTATTATTTTTTTTTATGTGCATCAAGGAATTTATTTGGTAAATGTGTTTCCATCATAGTCTTGAAATGAATCGTTTCAGTAATAGATAATAATCGTTTATATCTTGCTGTTTCGCTGACATCAGTCGTCACACACGCTTGTCTCGCAGGTGTACAATGGTGGAGGGAGGCGAAACACAAAGCAAGTAATAAACACTGCACTGAAGTACGCTAAAGTTCGTTCTAAACGCTCCTGTCGTCCGCTGTGTTCGGACTCAAGTTGTGTGTGACTTCATTTAGGAAGTGTACTTACTTGGAGCAGATAAAATAAAAAAGGAGTTATCATATATCTGTCTGCTTGTATTCACTGACAAAAATGCAGGTATGTGCAGTAATATTAGAACGCATCGTGATATCGAATCGTTGAGATGATAATCGTAATCTAATTGAATCGTGATTCCAGCGAAGGTTCACAGCACTAAGTTTATGATGTTTTTTCAGTCTCAAAAAAGCGCATGTGTATTATAAAAAATATTGTACTGTTATGATTCAAAACAGAATTTTCAGTATCGTTACTCCAGTCTTCAGTCTCACATGATCCTTCAGAAATCATTCTGATATTATATTTATTAAAAATTAATATTAATGATAATAAGAAATGTTTCTTGGGCAGCAATGTTCTTTGAAAGTTCAATAGAACAGCATTTATCTGAAAAAGAAATCTTTTGTAACATTATAAATGTCTTTACTGTCTTTTTTGACCAATTGAATGCATCCTAGCTTAATGACAAATAGATGTTTAAAATATCACCTACAGAAATGTTTATTTATTGTTAATGTTTATTTTAGTGTGAGGAAATTTAATGAAAATGAAAAAAGAATCTGATTGACCTCACACTTTTGAACAATATGTTATAGACAATTTCTATAGGCAGCATTTTGTAATTTTCCTCGGAAGAGGGATGTCAGAGGTCAAAAGATGGATGCGTCCAGGCAAACCTTTGCTGGGCTTGCTCTTTCAGAATACAAACACATAAGAAGCATTATTTTGCACAGATAATGTGAAAGTATCATGTCCACAAATAGAGGTTGGATATTAGTGTGTGCACCACTGAGTTTATTGAGACAGACAAACAGAAGAGTTACAGGCTGAATTTGAATATTCAGGGGATGGGGTTTGTTTAAATGTGAGCATTATAGTGATGCTTACTTTAGCAAACACAACAGATTCATTCTGTCAGAGTCACACTGCATTCAACCGCATGTGTGTGTGTGTTCATATTGTGAAAAGTGTGTGCGTGTCTGTGTTCTAGAAGCACAGTCCAACCCAAATGTCTCTGAAATGCAATTCAAATATATTCATAAGTTACATTAATGCAGGATGTTTTTTCATGAGCTATATTTCTGCTGTAATGCATGTTCATATGCTCATCCACCACCTGACATCCGCTCATGGTCTCTCTCTCTCTCTCTCTCTCTCTCTCTCTCTCTCTCTCTCTCTCTCTCTCTCTCTCTCTCTCTCTCTCTCTCTCTCTCTCTCTCTCTCTCTCTTACCCCTTTTCCACCAAGGCAGTGCTGGTGCTAAATCGGAGCCAGAGCCTAGTTTCAAATCGGTTCTTTGTGTTTCCACAGCCAAAGCACCAGCTCCGAGCCAGGAAAAGTGGTTCTTAAGTAACACCAAAACATTGCTGGGCTAGAAGTAAGAACCGCTTGCGTCACCGGCTGGGGGCGGCGTTACCGTGATCAACAAGATGAACACAAACCTGTGACCGCCATTTTTTCAATAGCAGCTAATCAAGCTAACTGCTGCTGGATTGTAATCTCCGTCTATACAAATCATGGAGAGCTGCACAAATGCGTTGGATTTGCGGCGTTTTAATGCTGATGTAGGATCATAAAGCCATGGGCCACTGAGGGAAGGCTTGTTCGAGATGCATCGGCGCACGCTGTGCAGACTGATTGCGTATGACATCAAAGTAGAGCGAGCGCCAACGACCCCTTATGCTTTTGAATCGCTCGCGCAGTATTTGGATATCATATGTGGGTTGGTCTGCGCAGCGTCAATGCATTAGATAGAACACGCCTGGAAATTGTGTGTGTGTGTGTGTGTGTGTGTGTGTGTGTGCTTCCCGCTGCCTCGCTAGCAGTAGAGTCCTGCAACGGGTCGGGTACCCGCGGGCATAAAAGTGGCTAAAACAGGTGGATTGTGACATAAATTATAAAATACACGGGCGGGGTGTGGGCGGATAATTAATTCCGTGCGAGCGGGTAGAAGCGCGGATGAAAAATATGTGCAATATTTTTCTGTGCTGTGGCAAGGCGGAGGAGCGAGCGAGACCGGGGCGTGATGGCGAATGAGTGTCACCTGTGAGCCACACCGGTCTCAAATCCTCTCACGAGGGAGCTCGGCGGCATATAAGGACGAGAGATCACCAGACCTGGATTTTACGTTGAGTTGTGTTTGTTTTATTATGTGTGTGCGTGGCAGATGTCCGTGAGGGGCCGCGTTACTTTCGCTTTGTTTGGTTAAGTCTTTTAAATGTTCGCCGGTTCTCGAAAAACGATCAAAACGATCCGGTCGTCCTTCTTCCCCCCCAAACATACTGTATTACAATTTCTATGTCCAATTTACCATTACACATACACGCAACAACTATTTGCCATTTGATCCATCACGTCACCACCACTGTGACTTTTGTTGATGCCACTCGTAGCCCAGATGGAGCGAGCGTTGCAGGATTAGCAATGGATGAAGTAAAAGTAAAGTTGGTGAGTGAAGTATATAAAATTGTTGACAACGAGTCTATAAAGGCACTTTAGCCTGTTTCTTTAACCCATTCATGATACTGTTGATGTTGAGAGAAGTGCAATATTAAAAAAAATAAAGCATTTTAATTGAAATTATTTTAGCGTGTGTGATTTATTGCGGGCAGGGATCGGGTAACGGGCAAATATTAACGGGTCTGGGATGGACCCGTGCAGGACTCTGGTATGACGTAAGACCTGGCTCTGTTGTGGCTCTTAGCATGTGGAAAAGAAAACGGTTCTTAGAAGGCTCTCAAGTCGAACCAACTTAGAACTGACACTATCACTGGCTCCGAACTAGCACCCGGTTCATTCTGGTGGAAAAGGGGTATCTCTCTCTCTCTCTCTCCCGCTCGCTCTTTTTTTCTCTCTCTCAGAGCAGTCAGAACTGGTTTGAGGTCAGTTTGAGTACAGTTCACCATTTCTGGCTTTTACTGAAGCAGTGTGTTATCATCTGAGCTCCACACACACACACACACACACACACACACACACACACGTGCGCTGTAGAGCCGTTTTATAACACTAGTATCGATTAATGCCGTGGCACAGATAACAGAATGCATTGTGGGTTTGAATGTTGAATGTTGACACTGCTTTCCTCATCAAATTACAGAATAGGCTGGTGTGTGTGGGTGTGTGTGTGTGCATGTGTGTGTGTGTGTGTGGGGGGGGGGGGTTATATCTTTTAATGCAACTTGTGAATTACTCGTGAAAATAAACATTTGTCCGTTTTTTATTCTTAATTTTAATAAAGTGACAACCTGAAGAAAGCCTGCAGTATTTTTATTGATATATTAAACATAACCTTAACATTGACAGGTAACACAGGCTACTCATTTTCATAATTACGCGGTAAAATAAAAAAGATATAAACAATGTAAAAACAATGTCTGTAATAATTTAAAATAAATGTTTTAATAGGCATTAAACATTACATTTAATGTTATGACATTTGTCCGTGGTGTTAGGTTGTCACCTGGCGAGAACACGTGTCAGTTCTCTGCATTCTTTAAATTGAGAAAAAACCTTTTACTTCATTCCATTCACCTACTTATACTACGTCCTAAAAGTATGTACTCTCTTTGTGAAGAAAAAGTACATACTTTTGAGTGTGAAGCAGAAGAGGCAAGCTTCGGGACATACTACTCGTCATCTTTAACGGACTCTGTCTCTTAGTTATGTGCGGATCCCGTCACCGTTTAAACTGCAGCTCTGTCAATCATCACACAGGTCAAATCCTCCACATTCAGTTTAATCTCCTACCGTATCGGAGAGAAATGTAGCCGCACTTTGATTTGCCATGTGTGTGTCTTTAATGTAGAGACTCTCCTCGTGTGTTTGCAGTTTAAATATAAAAACGTGTCATTACAAAAGTTCTCAATGCTGTTGCAGGTGTGGACAACACTGAATAAGTATTGTTTTGTCAGGTTAAATACTGATAATTGATCACTCAAGCCCCTTTATCTAAACCTCTGTACTTAAACGCCAGACTTGCACATCTATCATGTTTGTAGTTTTTTAACACTTTTTAATCCCCATTTGTAGTTCTAATCAAATCCTCATACAAATCGCAATCAGTTGTGGGCAATATCAGCCGCTAGAGTGTGCATTGATCCACACTTCGATTTCTGACCGGAAATAGTAAACCATCCGGTATCTTTGGAATAATCTTTTTAGCATACTACGATTTGGGACATGCTAATTCTATTTCCGCATACTATTTAGTATGGATAGTATGCAAATTGGGATGCAGGGCTTGTTTTGGATTGGTGCATAGATTGTCTCTTCTTCTTCTGCTCTTTTTCCTGTTGTGGCGCTTAGCAAACAGCGCTGCATTACCGCACGCGCCCCCTTCTGGATTGGAGTGTGGATCGCCAGTGAGTGACTGTATTCGTCGTCTGACTGTATGTACCGTACCGTGACCGTTCTGGATGAATACATGTACCGTTACACACCTATAAACAGACTGCAATACTCACTCAACGGTGGAACAGAAACTACGAAAGAACAAGAGAGTATAATTGTGACCTGTTTAGCTGTTTGAGAGGTTCTGAATTCTCTAGTTTGCCAGCTGTAATTAGTTATTTCTCTTCAAATTATATCACAGCACCATCTGCTCTCTCAAAGAGAGAGAGAGAGAGAGAGAGAGAGAGAGAGAGAGAGAGAGAGAGAGAGAGAGAGAGAGAGAGAGAGAGAGAGAGAGAGTGTGTCGGTTAGCAGCACGTATGTAACACAACCATACATGCAGCTTTTAAATGAAATGATGTTGTGGACATGAATGTCGAAATATTTCAGGAACACGATTAGTGTTTGTCTCCTGTTCAGGGTCTTGAATGGAAAAGCACAGGAATAACAATCAGCAACAAGTGCAGGAACATCCTAATGCCAGAGCAGTGCAGATTCGGTCGTCAAGGCAACAAGATCGACGTTTCCTCTGTAAACATCTCTCTGACATTCTCTCGCTCTGTCTCTCACTATATCTCAGAGCTCTGCACATTCCAGTTAGAGCCAGAAAGGGTTTAAAGTTCCACAAAGAACTTTATAATCTCTAGTTCTTTAAGGCCAATTCACTCTGTGCTCGTCTGGTTTTTCCGGATCAGAGTTAGGGTTAGCCGATTGAACGTGCTGAATTGGCTCATGTTGGGTCGAGGAATGTCTGAGAAGTGATGCACGTATTATAGACCTTATTCAGAAAGCGAGGCTGTGAGGGATAGACTTACCGTGTTTTAAATGGCATCAGCTGTAAAAAAAAAAACACGTATGGCCACTCATCATTTTCCACAGTGCATATTTTCTGGTGTTTTTTTGTCTTCTTTTTAAGCATAGTATATTATCTATATATTTTAGCAGTGTTTCGTCAGCAGAACAGTCCAAAAAAGATGTCTGAAGAGCTGATTGTCTGTCCCTCACAGCCTTGCTATCATTCCTATTCAAAATCAAAGATGGCGCTGCTGTGAATAAGGTCTGTAATCTGGTGATTGTCTGAGTCGGTCTGTTGGCGTAGTGTGAATTGGCCTTTAGAGAGCCATCCGTGTTCTGTAAGGGATAATCCACATTATCCCACTTATTACATGGCTACTTGCCACATAATTAGACATGAAATATTGAGTCTAAATATTTTATTAGCTCTTTAAATGCAAAACTTCCTCAAAGAAAACAGTGACTTGCAAGTGGCAAGTTCAAACTAGACGGATATTTTAGGGATCCGGTACACTTTTTAAACAGGATTTCGCCACATAAATATTTACGAGGATGAGAGATATTAGCTGGGTTTCAATCCAAACATGAAGTGAAAAAGTTCGCAAAAAACAACACAAATGCGAATTAGGTGCGTTTCCATCAGGCTGTGCGAGCGAATGACGGTGGTCTTGGTAAGCTAGTAACGAACAGTAAATAAAACAAGACACACGTAGAAAATGGAGACAGGACTGCAATTAGTTATGATTGGGCAAGGTATACATTTACTAGCAGTGCATCTTGCAATCACCAAATTGAATGCTATGCACTAGGGGTGTAACGGTACACAAAACTGAACTCGATTTTGAAGTCACAGTTCGGTCCGGGTTTGGCACAGGTTCGGTACAGCAGTGGAGAGAGAACTAAAAATAAAATTGCTTTTTATTTATTTCACATACACACACACACACACACTTTCATGCATGGTCTTGTTTTTGCCCTTTACACAAACACTTATTTTCACCTGCTGTGTGTCTCCCAACACACACACACACACACACACACACACACACACAAACGCACACACGCACACACGCACGCACACACACACACACACAGAGACGGTGTTTCTTTCCATGATAAGACAGTAATGGATCTCTGATAGCAGCGCTGGACTGTAATTGGATGGTTTTTCAGCAGTTGTCATCTGTCTCTCTCTCTCCGCAGACAGCGGTTAGTGCCGTTATCTTGGTGGGGTTTCCTGAAAGAGAAGCAGGGTTGTTATATATACATATATATATTTTAAGATCAGATCACACTGCTCTCAATCTCTGCGCTGCATTGACAAGGATCTCCAGGGATTACAAACACAGAGATGTCGAACTACCGAGCTCTTACTCTGGCATGATCTCTTCATACTGATACTGTGATACGCATGTGTTTTTAACACCTTGCAAGGCTATATTTTTTATATACTACTACTAATGACTGAATATGAAATATTTTATTTTGTCTTTGGAGGAGTATGCTGATTTGTTTGCATGTTCTTTTTTAATGTGTTTTTGAAGAGAATGATGTATTTAATATTGTGATTTACCCCCCCACTTTCAAATCTTTTACTTCAATGAAAGGTTACATTTTTGCAAAAAATAAAATAAAATTGAAGGACAGATCAAAAGGATAAACAAGTGCAGATTTATCAGTCAGTATCTGTGCATGTGAGTCAAGTTCCCCCACACCAAACTCGCTCATCCATGTCTTTATGGACCAGCACTTTGTGCACTGGTGCATGTTGGGACAGGAAGGGGCCGTCCCCAAACTGTTTCCACAAAGTTGGGAGCATAAAATTGTCCAAAATGTCTTGGTCTGCTGAAGCATTAAGAGTTCATTTTACTGGAACTAAGGGGCCAAACACAACCCCTGAAAAACAACCAGCACCATACCCCCCCCCCCCTCCTCCACCAAACTTTACACTTGGCACAATGCAGTCAGGTATGTACTGTTCTCCTGGTAACTCCCAAACCCAGACTCGTCCATGGGATTGCCAGACAGAGAAGCATGATTGGTCACTCCAAAGAACACGTCTCCACTGCTCTATAGTCCAGTGGCGGCTGCTTTACACCACTGCATCCCACACTTTGCCTTGCACTTGGTGATGTAAGGCTTGGATGAGCTGCTCGGCCATGAAAACCCATTCCATGAAGTTTGGAGGTCTGTAGCTATTGACTCTGCAGAAAGTTGGTGACTCCTGTGCACTGTGCCTCAACATGCGCTGACCCTGCTCTATGATTATATATACGCCATCGGCCATTGAAAATGAGTGCTTGCTAGTAGTGTTAACCACTACTAATTATTAATTATAGAACCAGTAATTTTAATTTGTAATAGCTTATGTAATTTTGCAATACAGAAGTGTTTGAAATGAACTAAAATGAAAGTTATTTATGTATTCACATCAGTTCATCTAAACACACCGCAGTTCCTTTGAACATGCACCTCTAATAATTGTAGAGAGGGAATTTAACCCAGTTCATTCTTTTGTATGTGTGTGTGTGTGTTTGTTTGAATTCAGTTGCACACTGTGTCATCAGCATGTAACACGCTGACAGACTCGTTTATTTCAGTCCGGGGAAGAGCTGACGGCTGATAACGATGGTAATTTATGACAACTGTGTGAAAGCAAATGAATCGCAGATGTCCGTCAAAATCTTGCCGCTCTTTTATCCCAGACTAATGAAACGTCTGCAGTTCCTTGCCGGAGCATAAAGGATGTCCATGTCTTTGTTTGCCTGTTTATTTGTGTATAAATCTTGACTTTGCAGATGACCGACAGGCAACAGACAGCTTTTGCGTTTCTCTCTTTTCTTGCTTTTTTCTGTCTCTGAGAAAAACATTTCGTAATGATTCAAGAATGGATGATAAAAAAGAATAGATCAGGTAAAAAAAAAAAAATCAAATGGTATAATTTACTCAACCCCATGCTGTTTTAAACCTGACTTACTTTCTTTACTGGAATACACAATCAAAATATCAAAATAAAGACAGTTTCGCAATGACATGAGGGTGAGTTAATATGACAATGTCCAGTTTGGGATGGAATATCCCTCTAAAGTCCCCATGAAATTAAAATTGTAGTTGTTTGGCTTTTAGTATAAATATGTCAGCCTATCTATTAGCTGGTGTGCTCCAAAACAATGACAATATTCACATTTAGAAGATATAAGCATTCAAAACTTAGTCTCTCACTTCCAGCAATAAGGATCAAGGATTTTGATGACATCACTTCAGCTTCTCATCAGATTTTCCGTCCAATCAAATGCTTTCTAGAATCTGAAGCCCCGCCCCCCCTACATTATAAATAGACGCTGAAGCTGCTCTAAAATCGGTCGTTTGTTTGCACATTCACACCTTTTCTACATGGTGAATCAGTTTACGCCCTGGCAACCACCTTCAACACTAAAGTGATGCCCCGCTCACGTTTTCTCTTTATTTTTGTAACGTTAAGAGGATCTGTGTGTGACTTTTCCATTTCCTGTTTGGATGAGGTCCCTTCAGGGTCGTCCCGGTGGAATCAGATCTGTCAGTTTAGCCGATTGACAGGTGCAGTTCAGATGCTTCACTGATTCCATTAGATCATTGATTGGCAGCTAAACTCTCCACACACGTACACACTGTTGATAAGGTTATGGCGCGATCATGCTGAGACTGTCAATCATGCGCCTGGCAGAGGTTAAAGGTCAGTATTGTTAACTGGCCACACACACGCAGAGAATGCGACATGTATTCTGATAGCATGCGTACTCATACTTGATGATCTCCAGACATGGTGGGCACCAGTGACAAGCCATTATTCATTTTGCATAATTACACCCTTAACACCAATCATCGATGTCTCGCCATGGGAACGTGCCTCGCCATGCAAACGTGCCTCGGAGGATTATTTCAGTCTAGAAGACGCACAGACTCAAGGGAGAGATGCTCGCTAAAGACGGAGAGACACAGAGATGATCAATATCAGCGTAGGTCAGTTTTCTCATTTAGCTCAGTTCTACGATCTATAAATGCATCTGTAGATGCTGATATGAAGTGTGTGTGCATGTTTACCAGGCTAAAAAACACTTTTTGCTTACTGATATTGGGGAAATATACCGGCCCTACACACAGAAAAATAGGGTGTCAAAATTGTATCTTTAGGGGTACAACGGCTTGTCGCTGGGGCAGTACCCTTAAAAGGACAACTTTGTACCATTTTTACCACAAAAAGGTTCATAGTAGTACCTTAAGGTTCGCATTTGTACTCAAAGGTACTAATATGCACCTTTTAGGAGTAAAAAAGGTACAAAGATGTCCTTTTAAGGGTACTACCAGCGACAAGCTGTTGTACCCCTATAGGTAAAATTTTGACACCCTATTTTTCTGTGTGTAGATTGTTTTAACTATTTTGCATACATTTTCCCCTTCAAAATACATATATGCGTTGCTCCGTTTAAAACAGCGGATTTCACAAATAGCCTTTGTGCTTTTGGTTTATCTTTCCTTTTTACATTGTACATTATATTTAAGTGTCCTGTAACACTTTAGTTTGGGGTTCTAGGTGCTTATTAGCACACATATTGTCTGTTTATTAGTACTTATAAAGCACATATTAATGCCTTATTCTGCATGACCATATTTTACATCCTACCCAATACCTAAACTTAACAAGTACTAACTATTAATAAGCAGTAAATTAGGAGTTTAAGGCAAAATTAATAGTTCACCCAAAAAATGAAATGTATCCCATAACTGACTCGCCCTCAAGCCATCCTAGGTGTATATAACTTTTTTGCTTGACGCTCAAAAAAGTGCATGTATCCATTATAAAACTAATCCATATGGCTCCAGGGGGTTAATAAATGCCTTCTGGAGCGAAGCGATGTTTTGTGAGAAAAATATCCATATTTAAGACTTCATAAACTATAATCGCTCCCTTCCAGCTAAAGCCGTACGCGAGTTAATGAAGGAGAGTTGAGATCCGGCGGGAGGGTGACCTCTGACCCAGTGTATGACGCACCTCCTCTTATATCGAAATCCTCCGACATTTTTCTTAAAACTTCTAATCTTATTAAACTTCTAATTCGTGACAGGCATTCTGCTCTATCCATTTACTCGGTCATAGGTCGGGTCGGCACGTGTACGACCATTGCCGGAAGCCAGTGATTATAGTTTTAAAAATTCGAAAATATGGATATTTTTCTTACAAAACGCATCGCTTCGCTTCAGAAGTCCTTTATTGACCCCCTGGAGCCGCGTAGGTTCGTTTTATAATGGATGGAGCACTTTTTTGGGCTTTAAAATCTCAGGCTCCATTCACTCCCATTAGAAAACTTGGAAGAAGCAGGATATGTTTAACCCTTTAAGTCACAGTTTCAACTAAACTTTAAACCGAACAAGCAAAGTAGTAGAGCACAGCCTCCAACACCTGAGGGCTGATTTACCGAAGACACTTTTTACATGAATTTGGTTCTTGGCAAGTGTTCGGCTCCTGTGGGAAGAGTATGAAGGAAGGCTGAATCCAGCTTAGGGTTGCCAAGGAAACCCAGTGTGAAACAACAGGCAACAGTGCAGTTGCCTTCATCCAGAACATCATATATCTGATTGTTTGTTTCACTTGTTTTACTGTATATCACACATTTGTGTGTGTGTGTGTGTGTGTGTGTGTGTGTGTGTGTGAGCCTGTTTATGTGGTTTATGAGGACACAAATTTGTATAACTACATGGGTATTACACTGGTATTACACTATAAATGTGGTTTATGAGGACATATCAAATGTCCTCATAATTCAAATGGCCTTAAAAACATACTAAATGATGTTTTTTTTGAGAAAGTAAAAATGCAGAATGTTTCCTGTGATGGGTAGGTTTAGGGGCAGGGGCAGTGTAAGGGGATAGAAAATACGGTTTGTACAGTATAAAAACCATTACGCCTATGGAGAGTCCCTGTAAACCACATAGACCAACACACACACACACACACACACACACACACACACACACACACACACACACACACACACACACACACACACACACACACACACACACACACACACACACACACAGATGATTTGACTATCAGATGACCATAGAAAGATTAAACAATTCTGACACCCCTAATATACATAATACATATACACAGACGTGTGTGTTAGATGCGTTTAATCGCAGTTAATCAATTTGACAGTGTTTGAATAAAACTATACTAGTATTAAATGACAAAAAAAAACATTCTGATTCTGTTTGAAATCCCAACACAATCTCATGGCAATTCGTACATATCTTACGAGGTCCCTAATTTCGCACAAATTTGTACGACATTTGTACTTTTTTTGCTAAAACGTATCTATTTGTCGAGTTGCCCAATTCGTACCAATGACCTACCTCAGACCCCACCCCTTAACCTACCCGGCCAATTGATACGTATTTTACGAGGTGGCTAATTTGTACGAATTTGTATGACCCCACTCGTACGAATTAGCCACCTCGTAAAATACGTAGGAATTGGCCGTGAGAAAGCGTTGGAAATCCTCGAATCGCTGACGTTTGATTTTCTGCCATGATTTGGACTTTTCATTGACTTGATTTTGTATTGATTTTATACTAAGCTAATGATAATTTTTTTATCCCCTACACTAAAACTAACCTTCACACAAACCTTTCTGCATTTATAGATGTTCTGTATTTACTATATGTGCATTAAGCCGTTTTCCTCCTGGGGACCCTTGTATCGTCCCACCGTGTTGTTGATTACAGGTTTCACTATCCTATGGGGACATTTGGCCCCTACGGTGTAGTCAAAACCTGACCCACAGATGTACAGGACAAATCGGACTCCTCCACCTTCCCTGCTGTGCTGAATTCAGGGCACACGCCTCATTTTGCTTGTGTGTGTGTCTTGGTAAACCCTATTTTATGGGGACAAAATATGGGACATTTTTTGGTTCCCATGAGGAAAACAGACTACTTCCTTATGAATCAGACTAACTGTTTTCTGAAAATGTAGAAATGCAGAAATTTTTGTGTGATAGGTAGAATTATGATTAGGGGATAAAAAATACATTTTGTACAGTATAAAATCCCTTATGCCTGTGGAGAGTCCCCGCAAAGATACAGAAAAGTAATTACTATTATTACTATTACTATTATTATTACTATTATTACTAAGTATTATTACTATTATTTTATTTTTTATTTATTTATTTTTAAACGTTTTGTTTTGGCCGCATTCAAAAACAGCTATGCAGATCTGTGAATACATTAATGCAGAAAGTTGCTACAAACCCATACTGAAGGTTACGTCTAATAAATCAGGTTATTTATTGAGCATTGATGTATTTTATCATATTGCCGTTGCAGAAAGAAAATGCTAAACCACAAATTACTGTGGTTTTACTACGGTTTTGGAGTGTGTTGTGTGTCAAACAACACCTCTTTAACCATGGTAAAATTTATAACACACAGCCTTATTGATTATTAATGCTGCATAAAGGCAAACGTGTATGTGTGTGTGTGTGTGTGTGTGTGACTTTCCTCTCGGTTTCTCTCATTTCCTCCTTGTGTCTGTACTCAAACATTGATGCTGTTTGCTTTCAGCCGCGGCCTCATTTGCCAGAATAAAAATTTATGATGACATTTTCTACATTCCATAAAGTATTCATAAATGTCATTACTAATATCTCTCATAGATCATTTAAATTGATCTGTGTCCGGTGTGCACAGCAGGAGCCGTGTGGATGAACCCTCTCTCTCTCTCTCTCTCTCTCTCTCTCTCTCTCTCTCTCTCTCTCTCTCTCTCTCTCTCTCTCTGGGATATTTCTGCTGTTTTTATGCTATAGGATGAGTGTGTGTGGCATATATTTTGCATGCAATTAGAGTGTTTAAATGAGAGTTCAGTAGGGGTGTAGCGATTTTCTCGTTTTCTCACTGCAGCGATTACAAATCCTGACGATGCATATGCCTCGATCTTGAAACGTGTATTTTGAATCGTGAATCGTTAATTTTGGCGTTAATTCTCGATGTAAAATGCTAAGAATCAGATGAATCGCGATTCAAAAATGATTCAGTGCTTTAAAATAAACATTTGATTAGATCTACTACATGTGAATTAATAGAGACGTTGTGCTGCGTCATCACATTGTGATTTTCAGAAGGAGGGGCTTCATAGACACAGGAAATAAACAGAGCGTTACTGACAGACTAAAATGGATAATACACTCATCTAAAGGATTATTAGAAACACCTGTTCAATTTCTCATTAATACAATTATATAATCAACCAATCACATGGCAGTTGCTTCAATGCATTTAGGGGTGTGGTCCTGGTCCTGAACTCCAGACTGAATGTCAGAATGGGAAAGAAAGGTGATTTAAGCAATTTTGAGCGTGGCATGGTTGTTGGTGCCAGACGGGCCGATCTGAGTATTTCACAATCTGCTCAGTTACTGGGGTTTTCACACACAACCATTTCTATGGTTTACAAAGAATGGTGTGAGAAAAAAAAAAATCAAGTATGTGGAAGTCCTGTGGGCGAAAATGCCTTGTTGATGCTCGAGGTCAGAGGAGAATGGGCCGACTGATTCAAGCTGATAGAAGAGCAACTTTGACTGAAATAACCACTCGTTACAACCGAGGTATGCAGCAAAGCATTTGAGAAGCCACAACACACACAACCTTGAGGCGGATGGGCTACAACAGCAGAAGACCCCACCGGGTACCACTCATCTCCACTATAAATAGGAAAAAGAGGCTACAATTAGCACAAGCTCACCAAAATTGGACAGTTGAAGAATGGAAAAACATTTCCTGGTCTGATGAGTCTCGATTTCTGTTGAGACATTCAGATGGTAGAGTCAGAATTTGGCGTAAACAGAATGAGAACATGGATCCATCATGCCTTGTTACCCCTGTTCAGGCTGGTGGTGGTGGTGGTGTAATGGTGTGGGGGATGTTTTTTATGCACACTTTAGGCCCCTTAGTGCCATTTGGGCATCGTTTAAATGCCACGGCCTACCTGACCATTGTTTCTGACCATGTCCATCCCTTTATGACCAGCATATACCCATCCTCTGATGGCTACTTCCAGCAGGATAATGCACCATGTCACAAAGCTCAAATCATTTCAAATTGGTTTCTTGAACATGTCAATGAGTCCAAAATGGCCCCCACGGTGACCAGATCTCAACCCATTAGAGCATCTTTGGGATGTGGTGGAACGGGAGCTTTGTGCCCTGGATGTGCATCCCACAAATCTCCATCAACTGCATGACGCTATCCTATCAATATGGGCCAATATTTCGAATGAAGTCTGGTTTC
>NC_090180.1:45084750-45092250 GCF_024679245.1 Pseudorasbora parva
GAGTGAGTGAGTGAGTGAGTGAGTGAGTGAGTGAGTGAGTGAGTTTTTGAGTAAGTGAGTGTGTGTGTGAGTGAGTGAGTGAGTGAGTGAGTGAGTGAGTGAGTGAGTGAGTGAGTGAGTGAGTGAGTTTTTGAGTAAGTGAGTGTGTGAGTGAGTGAGTGAGTGAGTGAGTGAGTGAGTGAGTGAGTGAGTGAGTGAGTGAGTGAGTAAATTGGTAAGTGTGTGAGTGAGTGAGTTTTTGAGTAAGTGAGTGAGTGTGTGTGTGTGTGTGTGAGTGAGTGAGTGAGTGAGTAAATTGGTAAGTGTGTGAGTAAGTGAGTTTTTGAGTAAGTGAGTGAGTAAATTGGTAAGTGTGTGAGTAAGTGAGTTTTTGAGTAAGTGAGTGAGTGAGTCATTTTACTATATCTCAAATGATGTATAGCATTCAGGTGTTTTATTCAAATTTTATTTTGAGAATAAAATGCCTTATATCTTCTTCTTGCCAAAGCTAGTTTCATTGCTAACCGTTTATGTATATTATACTGCATTCACAGGCTCTCGGAATTATCATAAATACGGTAATAAAAAATATATTTTCATACTCTAGCATGTTTAGCAAATTATAGTCTATTTGGAAAAAAGTTTTGCTGTATTTTTTGTATAAAAAAATAATTTAAAAAAACTATATATTTTTGTAATATTTTACTCAAATGTACTCTTTGTTTGGATAGATTACAACATGATTCATATTTGCATGCATGGTATATTTGTATAGTTTAAGCCTGAAAGCTATGGCATGAGTTCAACTACACAAACTAAAGTAATTTCCAGTCAAGCTATAATTTTGTTAATATTTTTGACAAATTACAGAATTCTCCTGCGATACATGTATATTCACTCTTGGATTAAAAAATAATTTTCTTTCTTCTTATGCAGATACCAAATATCGGTTTGAGTTGAAGTTTAATTATGAGGTTAAAAGAACGAAAGAGATTGTGGAGTGATACGAGAGGCATGAAACTACTGTAGCACATCTGTGGGGGAATCAGGTGCCTACAACAATTTTACATTGTTTAATTATGTATAGTGGCCATTAAATAAAATATTTGACCTTGGAATGCCATGATTGATCAGTCAGAACCAACTATACATTCATGTGCAATTCTATCAGCATTCATTTACATTTGTAGATTAGCAAACAGACTTTGAATAATGAATGGTTTCTCTCAATAATGCTGACATCATCTGTGAGTCTTCAACATTTAGCTGCTGGATATTACGATCATAGAGCTTACAAAGTGATTTTCAATTAGCATAATTAACCTAAAGATGTACTCACGAACACGTGTTCAGACACACACGCACGCACGCACGCACGCTCGCTCGCTCGCTCGCACACTCACTCACTCACTCACTCACTCACTCACTCACACACACACTCACTCACTCACTCACTCACACACTCACACACTCACACACTCACTCACACACTCACTCACTCACACACTCACTCACTCACTCACTCACACACTCACTCACACACTCACTCACTCACACACTCACTCACTCACTCACTCACTCACTCACTCACTCACTCACACACTCACTCACACACACACTCACTCACTCACTCACTCACTCACACACTCACTCACTCACACACTCACTCACTCACTCACTCACTCACTCACTCACACACTCACTCACTCACACACTCACTCACTCACTCACTCACTCACTCACTCACACACACACACAGCACCCTTCAGGAGTTCTTCTGGTCCAGTAAATCAAGGCTGTAGTGTCGTGGCAGGGGAGCTGTCCAGCACATGTGGTGCTGAAACACTCCGCAGAGGCTCTGTGACTGTGCATTCAAATGGATCCTTCCACAAACACACTCACACGTCTTTTAACCCTCTCCAGCGGTGAAATATTGATGAGAGGCTCATAATGGGGAGTGGAGAGGCTGTGTGAGAAACTCGTACATGAATTCTAAACGCAAGATCATGCCCCGTCTGTGTGCTCAAAGTGAAGACATCAATTTTATATGTCAGAAATTAGGCAGCCTTTCTAGTTTCACACACACATGCACGCACCTCATTGTTCACCTACGGATTGCATTCACAAATGCACAACACTGAGCGAGCTAGTTCAAGATGAATTACTACCATTACGTACTGCACACTGTTTTATCATTAAAAGGATAGTTTACCCAAAAATGATAATTCCATGTCTTTCCAAACCTGTAAGACTTTCGTTCATCTTCAAAACACAAATGAAGATCTTTTAAAGACATCTGAAAGATTTCAGTCCCTCCATTGACAGCTATGCATCTTTGACTCTTCAAAACCTTTATAAAGAGATCGTAAAACGAATCCATATGAATTTAGCGGTTTATTTGGTTCTGCACACCCCGAATCGTTCCTACAGAACACAAGCATCCTGATTACATTCAAATAAATTCTGCTCACATGCTCGACTGTACACTGAAGTGAAAGCTGAGTTCTTGCTGCTGGAGGAAAGCCAACATGCAGCCAGCTTTAAATTATAACATTACCCATGATTCCTCAGGCGTTCGTTCACCATACAGCCCATGTACAGTAAATACAGCACCATATAGCAATACTATATAGAAATCCTGGAAACACTTCACTTAAAGCCTTTACATATATAATGCATTATAAAAGGGGTTTGAATGCATTAATTATGCCTTGTAATGCATGCCCCTTCTAATGCATCATATGTTCTCAAATAATTGTAACCACAGTTGTTATACATTATAATACTTATATATTCATTTTTACACCTCTAGATAGTATGATGCATTAAAACATGACAAACAACCAAATTCAGATGTAACAAGGAATCTGCAAATAATATAAAGCATTTTAACATTGATGACAATTTATGAAAATATATAATGCATTGTAATGTCTGAATACCTTTATAATGCATTATACATAAAGGCTTTAAGTAAAGTGTTAATGACATCCTTTGAGAACACAACTTTCGGATGTGTGTGTATTTGTTTAGCTCACTGATTAAATTCATTTTTATTTATTAGAAGCTTAAGTAAACATAGTCTAAATGTGCTATTTAAGCAAAGTGATGATGTGAAACAGGATGAGGAACAGATGTGTGTACTGTCTTCCAGTAATCATGTTTAATCTTATTGTTTATATGCATATTTATGGAGGTATTATTAGCTCTGTTCCAAAACATAGGGAGCGTGCTACTATCTACATAGGCCGCAGACTTCTAAGACAGCACTTAAACTGAAATGGCACCTCATAAGTGAGGGATTTGGAACACTCTATAGGCTTTCAGGTTGCCAGTTTTAGATTGCCAAGTTAAAGGGTCAGTTCACACAATAATGAAATGTATGTCATCCTAATGTCGCTCCACACCCGTAAGACCTCTGTTCATCTTCAGAACACAGTTTAAGATATTATTAATTTAGACTGAGAGCTTTCTGTTCCTCCATTGAATGTATTCACACTATACTGTCCATGTCACATAACACTTAAAGGAAACTAAGTTGAGAGGACTCAAGTGCAGAAAAAATTATATTTTATATAAAACAAAACATAAACACAAAACAAAACCCACGAGGGGGAAAAAACATAAACTGGATATATATAAACTGAAACCATACCAAAACGGGAGACGTAGACAGTACAAGGATCCGACACAGACTGACAAACACAAGGAGCTTATAAAGGGAAGAAATCAAGAGGGGACAGGTGGGAGAAATCAAACACTAATCAGATAACAAGGGGGAGGGATCAGAGGAGCACATGATCAGATGGACAAAACCCACATGTGCACACGAGACATGTGACAGTCCATGTCCAGAAAGGGAATAAAAACATCATCAGAGTAGTCCAAATGAGACATCAGTGGGTTAGTTAGAATCTCTTGAAGCATCCAAAATACATTTTGGTCCAAAAATAAGATTCCAATAAAATCAGCGTATTGATTCATTATTGATCGCCAATGTCACGTGATTTCAGCAGTTTGACACGCGATCCAAATCATGAATCAATACGCTGATTCATAACCGTTTGAATCTTTATTTGAGGATTGAACACAAACGCGGAAGAGAAGACAATGCTGAATAAAGTCGTAGTTTTTGTTATTTTTGGACCAAAATGTATTTCCGATGCTTCAAGAGATTCTAATCGACCCACCCACTGATGTCTCATATGGACTACTCTGATGATGTGTTTATTCCCTTTCTGGACATGGACAGTAAAGTGTGCATACACTTAGGGTGCTTTCACACCTACCTTGTTTGGTCCGGATTTTCGGACTTTTCAGTTTGGTACGAACCAAAATTACAGGTGTGAAACCTCCCTCGGACCATGGTCCGGACCAAACAGACGAAATTTGGTCCGACGAAAAGAGGTAGTCTCGGTCTGGACCAAACAGAACAAAGGTTCGGTTCGTTTCTTGTGTGAAAGCATTTTCTGTATAGTTCGGACTTTCAGACCATTTACAGGAAGTTCTGGTGTAGGATTAGTGAAAAAACACAGATTAAACTCACAGCACATGCAGTGATGGAGCCGCAGCATTTTATCCAGAACAGCTTGTGTATCATGTCAGCTCGCGTGAACAGCGTGCTCTGCTTGACTATATGAGTTTCGGTTTATTTATGAGACCGTTCCAGTTCATGTGCAATGCAAATGATCACGGGATGTTATATTATTTATTTAAGCTTATTTATTAAATTCAGGCAAACGATGAAACATTTATTAAAATTAAGATACAAAATAAAGCTTTCTACAAAACAAATCTTAAAGTGGTCAAAATTATTTATGACTCTATGTCTTTGACATATATTGCACATCTGTGCACGTTTCATAATCAATATAGCCTAGATGAAATTTAAAAATAACATTATAATATTTAAACATAACTATAAAATAAAATACATTGTTTGGCTAAAAAGCCTATCTTCTAGGAGCTCCTCCTTTCATGTTGGCGCTGATAAAATGTTTGCATAACAAGGACGTTAATTTGGTGAATTTGCCTCGAGTATAGTTGGTGCTGCAGATAGTAATGCCATAATATTAACAGTATTGGCAACGATGCGTCTGTTCATTCATTCTTGTCAAAGTTACCTGCTGAATTGACAACACACTGACGTCAGACGCACGTCCGCTAACAAACCAATTAATGTTAAGATGCAGCCCACATAGATGATGACGACAGGACGCCAGTGCGAGTGTAAAGTTCTTTGGTGCGCTGACATAACTGCAATGTGAAAGCAAACCAAAAAGAACCAAATGTCCAAACACAAACTTTGGTTCGTACCTTGGTGCGGACTTTCAGGTGTGAAAACGCCCTTAGATACACTGTTGGACTACATCTAAAATATTTTAAACTGTGTTCTGAAGATGAACGAAGGTCTTACGGATGTGGAACAACATTAGGGGAGGAGTTAATGACAGAATTTTCCTTTTGGGTGAACTAACCCTTTAACATATGACACTTGATATAACAAAACATATTGGTTAAAATCACCCATCTTTAATTAGACTGAACTATTTGTACTTTTTCTTTTTGGTATTGAATGAATTATAGATATTATGAACTTATTTTGATGCATTTTTAAGATTAGCGTAATCATTCTAAGATTCTGCAAAGGGAATATGTGATGCTGCCTTGCTTATGTTTGGCCTTAAAATGCTGTCTAGGTAGGCAGCTCACTAGGTTTTGGAGCAGAGCTATTATTATTGAAGTTTCTGTATGTGTGTGTGTGTGTGTGTGTGTGTGTGTGTGTGTGTGTGTGTGTGTGTGTGTGTGTGTGTGTGTGTGTGTGTGTGTGTGTGTGTGTGTGTGTGTGTGTGTGTGTGTGTGTGTGTGTGTGTGTGTGTGTGTGTGTGTGTGTGTGTGTGTGTGTGCCTGTCTATTAATAACTGGCATTAAGCATGTGGTCTATAGGGAACTGCTATTGTTAAGATGAACTACTGTGAGGTCCAGCACAGTGCTGTTGCATTTCTACAACTGTCTCATTACACACACACACACACAAACACAATGTGTGGTTACTCACTTAGTGCCTTGTTTATTACCCACACTACAATTCCCCATGGGTCACTTCACTGACCCGCACATACACACACCACCTCATCCATTTTAATGCTCAGTTCACAGACAAATATGTTATATATTTTCTGCTATATGTTCTATGTAATAATTTATTTATAATGTATTACATTTATACTGATATTGCAAAATAATACATTTTATTTTTGTAATTACACCCAAAATAAAAAAATATTATAAAAAGTATTATAAATGAACATATATATATATATATATACAGTGTATGCTTTACATAAAATACATTATAAATTAACATATGTATAATTAAAACGGTATAAAATATTTATTCTGTATCAAAATGTTTATGTAATAATTTATTGTCAGTTTGTATTTGTTTGGAAAACTAATTTCAAGCATGTATGCAGAAAATTATAGATGTAGCTGTTGAAATATCATGGGGAACATACATTTAGTTAAAGGTGTGCTATCTGGTAACCGTAGTTGATATTTCAAATCACCAAATGAAACACGCCCCTACCCCCAAAAGGTCCCGCCCCTATTTTGATAGCTCCGCCCCACACATACGTAACCCAGGCACGACTATGGCAGAATCTGTAACTAATCCAGGACGAATATTCAATGAAAAAGTCACCAACACAAAAACACAAACCGTTCTCATGAACAACTCGACACGAGTCGACAATCCGACTAACTAACATATTACAAGTATGACAAGATTAGAGAGTTATAGCGATCACAAAACACAAACCGTTCTAATGACAACTCGATAGTACACGGCCATGACAGTCCAACTAACGAACACATTATAATTATGGCAAGATTCGGGTTATATAGATCATAAAAAGAGGAATCAAACATCAAACAGGAGTATAGTATCTTACTTGTCCAGACACATTTTGTGAGCTGACGCTTGAAACAGACAGTGAGGAGATTTAGATGCTCCATACGGTGTGGAAATGAACGGGTCTTTATCATCGCTGAAGTGAACGACGATACGATCACAAATGGACAAACAAGCGAACATGACAGACGAGCATAGTCAAGAAAAAGCAGCATATATTAGTTCTCGGCTAATGTCCGTCATGTGTGTCCTGTGTTTTGAGTAATGATGCGCACTGAGCCTCTCTTCTCACCGTCATTAGTAGACACGCCCCTTACCTGCTGATTGGCTACAAGTTGTTTTTTTTTTTTTTTGTAAAACAGTTTTGAAATAACACTTAGCCCACATTTAAGTGTGTCCAAAAATGTACTGCTTGTTAATATTAATGGCCTGGCTCCGTCCTCCTACGTACTTACGCTTAATTTTAAATTTCCTTCAATACTCTGTTTGGGATTGCAGTATATCCTCTGGTTTTCTCCAGCCAGATTTTAACCGGTCCAATCAGTGAACAGAGGGAGTGGCTTAGAATGATACCGCTGATGTCATACGCTACAGTCTGCCGTCTGAGA
>NC_090180.1:45097250-45184750 GCF_024679245.1 Pseudorasbora parva
ACATGCTGGCGGAGCGCTAACAGGCTAGCACGCGGACACATTGTTGTCTGTGGCTCTGTAATGAGATGAGTGGCCGTGTTGTGTTCAGACTTCCTGCTCCTGAGGGAGACGGCAGGAAAACGCTGCTCGTTAATTTCTTTTCTGAAGCCCAGAGTTCTCAAGGATTAATCAATGTTAACCTGCTTTATCAAAGACACTTATTTTGCAGATACAGGAACGTCCTGACAGCAGGGTCAATATCAGGAAATATCTCACAGTGTACTGTACTGTGCCGCTTTGGCTCGTTGCTGCTTCACGCTGATGGAAAATCAACCTCCACCGAACCTCTAGCCCAACACAGAAAGCAGACGCTGACAACACAACTGATGCTAGTCAAGCCAGAAGGCGGTTCGTATGTAAGGGATAATGTACACCCAGCTGGTTGTTATCGCAGAATAAACCCCGACAGAGTGATCAGGACTTGTATCACTCTGAAGGGGTTTATTCTGCGATAACAACCGGCTGGGTGTACATTATCCCGCTTATTACACGGCTACTAGTCTCAAATTAATTAGACATTCTTCTTTCAGACAAATACAATCGGAGTTATATTTAAAAAGTCCAGGCTAACGTTAATCCAAGCAGTAGTTGTAGCTGTTTTTGAAGTCCATAAAAAATGCAGCTGTCCGTCAAATAAAGTGCTCCACACGGCTCCAATGGGTTAATAGAGCCTTCTGATTCGAATCGATGCATTTGTGTAAGAAACATATCCATATTTTAAACTTTTTAAAGGAAACCCGCCTTGAAGTCTTCCATTGTAGCCATGGCTGTTTAAGTATTTAACAGCCACAAGATGGCGCCAGCGTTAAGCATAAAAGTAGTACCGGTCAAGATAACCCGTAGTACCCGAATGAGTGGTTGTTATCTGGAAATAATATACCACTGGAATGCGTGATTGACCAATCAGAATCAAGTATTTTACAGAGCCGTGTAATAAGACGGGAATAGTGATGACGAGGCTGTGAGGGATTCGGCCCGTCTTTATGGTCATGTCTGATTTTCACAGATAGTTTCGTAATGTTGCGCTCACACAGTTCCCTCACTTTCATATAAAACCATGTTTGTTGAAATGCATCTAAAATGAAATGGAAGGTTTGTACCACCACGAACCGCTAGATGATCAATGATTATCTGTCAGTTTCAGTGATCCGGGTTATGAGAGCTGTCAGTCAGCCTGGATTCTCAATCTATAGATCCGCCATCCATCAAACACTCCCGTCATTGGCCACCTCAGGCCAAGCGCTGATAAACGGCGCAGGGGTTTGACGCTCTGATTGGCTAAAGCGCCTGAGGGGAGGAGACCGCTTCTCTGAACGATGCTGTCGTTTAACACCTGCTTTGATCTCACCTTCATCTGAGCGATGGAGGAGTGATGAACAAGACGAGGAGGAGCGATGTTTAGCCCAAACCCTACATCTGTCTCTCTCTCTCTCTGTGTCTGTCCATCTTGAAGGTGTCAGATGTGAAATGTGGTTATCTGACATGGCAGCTCTCTCTCTCTCTCTCTCTCTCTCTCTCTCTCTCTCTCTCTCTCTCTCTCTCTCTCTCTCTCTCTCTCTCTCTCTCTCTCTCTCTCTGTGTGTGTGTGTGTGTGTGTGTGTGTGTGTGTGTGTGTGTGTGTGTGTGTGTGTGTGTGTGTGTGTGTGTGTGTGTGTGTGTGTGTGTGTGTGTGTGCGGTCAGACGGTTTGAAGTATTTCTGAAGAACAGAACCTCAGGCCTTATCATCACGGAGCTGTCGCCCTTCCGCCTGTCTCTCTTCATCTGTCCTCTCACTGTCTTCCTCTCCTATAGTTCATATAGCCTACTGTACAGCAAACATCTGTGACCTCTATCAATAGTTCTTTTTAAGGAGTGTTCCAGACTCAATACAAGTTTAAAAAGCTTGCTCTAGTATGTTCTTCCCTGTTGTGACATATCCGAGGGAACTGCTTCTCGAACAAGATAAAAATGCAGGGTGGGACAGGTTTTTTGTCTGCAATTGTTTGGATGATTGGACGGTTGTGGTTTTCTATTGGTTGATTGGTCAACATTTTCTTTTTTAAAATTAGTATGTATGAATACGCTAGTCTTACTGTTATCTATAAGCTAAATTCACATTTAGAAAATATATGCATTCAAAACGTAGTGCTCTATTTTAACGATCTGAGGGTATGGTCGTAAGCGCATCCACTTTTGCTAGTTTAATGATAGGAAAAAACATTGCACCAAGTGTATGATAGGGCTCTTATTCTCTCACTTCCACCACTAAGGATTAATGATTTTGATGACATCACTCTGCACTTTAGCTTCTCATCAGATTTGCTGTCCAATCAAATGCTCTCTAGAATCTGAAGCCCCGCCCCCTACATTGTAAAAGATGCTGAAGCTGTGGCGGACATCGGTCACTTGTTCACACGTTTGCTGTTTTCTACATGGCGAATGGCACATAATGCACTATATAGGGGATAGGGAACACTCAGACACTATGCTTTCCACTGGGGCGAATGAAGTCTGGTTTCACGTATTGATTTCTGAAGAATCATGTGACACTGAAGACTGGAGTAATGATGCTGAAAATTCACAGGAATCAATTTCATTTTAAAATATGTTACAATAGAAAACATAATATTTTGCACTGTAAAAAATATTGTTGGTTTAACTTAAAAAAGTACGTAAGTATCCTGGTTGCCTTAAAATTTTGAGTTTATTGAAATAAAAAAATTGAGTTGATACAATGAAGTAAATTGGTTTAGAAAACCCAAAATATTACTGTATCTGAACCACAAAAAATGTGATAAATCATGAAAATAGCACAATTTGCCTGCGCCATCACAAATGAAACACACAATTACCCAAAATGCTCACCATTTTTTTTAATAATATTTGAATAAAGGTTGTCAAATCCTATAAAATGTGTTGTATTAACTAAAAAATATTTCAATTAACAAATTTTTTAGGGCATCGAGGTAACTTATTTTTTAATATATTTTTTAACGTATATTCGTTTTTCTTGGCGTAGAACGATAGGGTTGAAAGCCAAGCCTAAGTGCGAGTCTTCCTCCTGATGGCTCACGTCTCTCTTTGTCTCTCTGTCTTTCACACCGTCGGGTCTCCGCTAGCTGTAGTTTTATCTGAGCAGCAGAGGGTCCATTAAAGCCCCTGGTTCAGGTGATTACAGGGTTTAAATGCACACAGGCGGCGTTGGGTTTCTGCCCTCGGGGACGGAAGATAAGCAGAACCCTCCGGAGAGCCTCCCTCCCTCTCCTCATTAACGCCACACTTCTAGATGCTTCCCCTGGTTTTGTGCTGTATCAATAGGCGGCCGGCGCTTTCTCCTGAACATAATTACAGAGCTCGTGGAGTCAGCGGGGCAAGATATAGTCCTGGGAGTTTATTTACCCTCGATTTTAGGGAATCATAAAGAAAATAAGCTCCTTATTAAAAAGCCGGCTATTGTTTGGCTGAAACGGTGTAATTATGAGTTCGAGAGGTTAGACGTGCTGCCATATCATGGTGAAAACAACTCTAATGATGCTGATGAAGATCATGATGATGAGCTTTATTTGCAGACCAATGACCAATCTTCAATGTGTTATAATAATCACAATCAGCTATTCTTTTATCAAACACAATAGTTCATTAGCCTAAAGGCCCATTCACGCCTAAGAAGATAACTATAATCTTAAAGGGATAGTTCACCCAAAAAAGAAAACTCTATCAGTAATTCCTCACCCTCATGTCATTCCAAAAGACTTTCATTTATCTTCAGAACACAAATGAAGATCTTTTTAATGAAATCTGAGTGCTCTCTGTCCCACCATTGACAGCTACGCAACTACCACTTTAAAACTTAAAGGCTCATGAAGAAATCGTAACAATACATTTATCGTACAAAGCACTATAAATAAATGCGACTTGCCACTGCACTGACTGACAGACCAGTTGATCCCCTCAGAAGCTGTGTGTGTGTGTGTGTGTGTGTGTGTGTGTGTGTGTGTGTGTGTGTGTGTGTGTGTGTGTGTGTGTGTGTGTGTGTGTGTGTGTGTGTGTGTGTGTGTGTGTGTTGATCTGACGGTCCACTGGGGACGATTATATGTCACTGTCCTTTAGGGCTGAGCTGTTTCAATGTGTGCTTCTTCGTTCCTTTGCCTCATTTTCCTTCATCACCTGCTCATGTATTTTTCCATGAGATTTAAATACAGCTTTCACACACAGAAGTGATTTCTGTGCAAAACTTCACACATTTATGTCACTGTATTGATGTTAAAGGGGATGTCTAACGCTAGTTCGTGCTTTCTGATTTATTTACACTGTTACAGAGTTGCATTATGCTGAAAATTAGCTAAATTATAATAAATTAGTTGGACGCATAACAGAGTATTTGTGTGCCAAATACACTCCTTCAGGATTGTGTAAGTTTCTGTAAATAGTTTTGGAGTATGGCCCTGTATGAAGTCATAAAGGGTGAAATTGTGTCTGTTTTGATGGCATGTAATGTAAACAACAGGAACGTATAGTCATGTTATGCAGTGTGTGTGTGTGTGTGTGTGTGTGTGTGTGTGTGTGTGTGTGTGTGTGTGTGTGTGTGTGTGTGTGTGTGTGTGTGTGTGTGTGTGTGTGTGTGTGTGTGTGTGTTACGTACCCTTTAAAGACATGTGCTCATTAACATATGACCACCCACATTTACACATCTTATTCATTATTCAACAACATGACCTGTCCCGGTGAACGAGAGCATGAAGTACGCCATAGAAAAGGTCATTTACTAATGGACTTTTTAAAACTACGGTAGTAAACGTTTAAATCTACTTGATTGCCCTGCATAATTTTAATTTATGTCTTTTTTATATTCACTATCCATTTTTTAAATTCCAGGAAGGTTAATTTGAAGATGTAGCTTTTTTATGTTTATTATTGTGTTTGTGACTGGTTTTAATTCTGCTTGAATATTAATCGATATGTTAATGTGTTTTCATGTTATTTTTTTCTTTTCAAATCCATTATACATATTTAATTTTAGTACATTACGTTTATATGATAAAAAAAAAATGACGTATATCATTTAGATTTTTATGTTTGACTATATGTCTTATTCCTTAGTATGTCCATTATGTACATTTTCATATGAAAATATTATAACATTGCTTAATATTTTATGTATTATTAAAAGATTCAATATGAATTCTATTTATTCTAATTCCTTATTCATTATTTTTTACGTTAATGACTTTATATAGTATATATTTGTTTGATTCAATTTTATGTAAAGCACTTTCTATTACAAATGGCATGTGCTAAATAACCTTGGCTTGCCTTAAGGATCGTAGCGGGTTGAAAGTGGTCATGTAAATCTGTATCACAAGTGTTTTTGGCACAAGAAACCTTGACTAGCGTTATAAATGGACTTCTGGGAAGCACATAATATGGCCTCTTAACGTTTACCTGCTTTACTTTACTGCAGCACTAAAGCTTGAAGTCATTATTGCCTGCTATAGACTTCGTTCCAGCCACATGAAACCATATGCATATTTTACATTCTCTGGTCTGTGTCATAATTCTCAGTAAGAGAATCCATCTATCTCTCTCTTTCAACAAACGATTTCCCAGCAGTGTAGAGAGGTCCAGTAATGGTGTGGACTTGAAGATCATAGCGCATTCATTATTTACCGATCTTAAATCTGCAGCATTAAGAGCCCAAAGCGTTTTAAAGTATCTGTGGATGTGTTTACCGGATTCTGGGCCTGAATAAATAGGCTGTTAAGATGCAGCAGTGTACAGTACTGTATATCCGTCTCTGATTAAATGGGCTTCTGATGTGTCCAGGGAATATCAAGCAATCTTTCCCTGTTAGACAGATAGTTCACATCCCTCATGAGTTCATCTGAGAGGATTTCTTCCCACATTTTCTTATTTCTTTGTGATTAAAGTGGATGAGGGTTTGTTTTGCTGTACTCTGAACTTAGGGAGCTGTCTATATAGGTTTTTAAAGGGGACCTATTAAGCTCTTTTTTACCCAGAATGTGCTTGTGACGTTTCATTATACCATGCAAAAAAAGCCTCTTTTTGGATGAAAGCAAAAACGCACAGTTTTCGTGTTTGTATCTTTAAATGCAAATGAGCTTCTGCACTCCACCTCCCTTTCCAGAAGAGGGAGGAGCCTGTACAGCTCATGACTCGGATACTCCAACAACAACAAAAGGAGAAACCATTGCTGCGTCCCAATTCACATACTTATACTACGTCCTAAAAGTATGTACTCTTTTTGTGAAGAAAAGGTACATACTTTTGAGTGTGTAGCAGAAAAGTATGCAAGCTTCGGGACATACTACTTCGCCATCTTTAATGGACTCTGTCGCTTAGTTGCGTGCATCCCGTCACCGTTTATCTGCCCTGTCAATCATCGTCAGATTCGTCACAGTTCAAATCCTCCACATTCAGTTTTATCTCCTACCGTATCGGAGAGCAATGTAGCCGCTTGTTGATCTGCCATGTGTGGGTCTTTGATGGTGTGTTTGCAGTTTAAATATAATGATGCATTTAAAAGTTAATGGCCAAACGTGTCATTAAAAAAATTCACAATGCTGGTGCAGGTGAAATATAATGTGGACAACACTGAATAAATATATTTTTGTCAGGTTAAATATTGATAGATGGTCACTCAAACCCCTTTATCTAAACTTCTCTACTTAACCGTCGAACTCGCACATCCGACATGTTTGTAGTTTTTTAGCGTTTTTTATCCGCGTTTGTAGTTCTAATCGAATCCTTGTCCAACTCGCATTGGGTTATGGGCAATATCAGCCGCTAGAGTGCACATCGATAAGTACTTCGAATTCTGACCGGAAATAGCAAACCATCCGGGAATCTTTGGAATACTCTTTTCAACATACTACGATTTGGGACATACTAATTCTATTTTCAAATACTATTTAGGATGGATAGTATGCGAATTGGGATGCAGGGCATTTTTTTTCTTTGAATAAATATGGTGGACTGCCTACCCCTCACTCAGGGGAGGAGCTAAGCTAATAGGTTGTGGGCGGGGCCTATTATATTGTGACGTAATGGAAAACATGAACAACTCACTGTTGAGATCCTGTTAATGTTTTATGGGGAATATTGAAAAAGGAGTAGATGGAATTGTACTGTTTTATATGTATCTTCATATACAAAATACATTATATATATTATATATGCTGTCAAATCACTTGGCTTACTTATGTTCACTCACTCTGCTGGGGAAGTTCATGTAAGCCAAATCTGTGCCGATTTAGCACTTGTGAGTCATCAGCTGCATCTAAAACCAAATACTTCTATATAGTACGCAAAAAACAGTACAGTGTATGTCCAAATTCAAAGTATTCGAATAAACAGTACACTCTAAAAAATGCTGGGTTGTTTTAACCCAATGTTGGGTCAAATATGGACTAACCAAATATGTTTTAATCCTGCGGCTGGGTTAAATATTTGCTTAAAGGGGGGGGGGGGGGGGGTGAAATGCTGTTTCATGCATACTGAGCTTTTTACACTGTTAAAGACTTGGATTCCCATCCTTAACATAGACAAAGTTTCAAAAACTAATGTTGGACGTTTGATGGATCATCCCAAAGAAGTGTGTTTTTGACGGAGCGGTCCCAGCGATAAAGGTTCGGTCCTGCTTTGGAAGCAGCCGGTGAGTAAAACTGCTTCAAATGTCTGTGCTGTTGGCTATCGTCGCGTGAGTAAACATTAGTAAACGACACGATTGCGTGCTTCGTCATTCAAATGCGCTAACGGACTCCATTGTTATTCTATGTATAACGTTACACTAGTCTGACGTTTTGCTTGCTACTGCTAAGGTTTAGTCGCATACAATAGTCCATAAACCGAATCATGTCCTCATAAACTGAGAGTAAAGACACAGAAATGTTGACAGGCCACTAAATACAGTCCATACCACAGAGACGGACGTCCTGCTGCTGCTGTTTCTCCTGTTCAATTTATTTCAGCCTCCGAATGATTCTGGATCATTATCTGTATTAGCTGAGCTCGATAGCCATGAGTTTCTCCACGCTTGAGGACGTCACCGCTCGTCATTCTTTAGCTCCGCCCACACGATACGCCTCCAGGCGCTCGTTTTTTTCCGGAAAGACTCGGTACAGCCCATATTTCTTTTATAAATATAATAAAACTAAAGACTTTTCTGAGATATGAAGGATGCAATACTACTCTATAAGTACTCAAGATTGACATGAATTTGACTGAAACTGAGTGTTTCACCCCCCCTTTAAGACAACCCAATCACTGGGTTAAAACAACCCAACTGCTGGGTTAGTCCATATTTGACCCAACATTGGGTTGTTTTTACTCAGAATTTTTTAGAGTGTAAGCGAAAAGTACCCGGTCACCTACTACTTTCAGCGAGATTTTGAAGTGCGCATTTGATGGGACACAACTGACACTGGTAGGTCACATGATCATGACAACACGGTGGATGTAGTACATCCGGATTACCTTCATAATGTGTGTGTGTGTGTGTGTGTGTGTGTGTGTGTGTGCGTGTGTGTGCGTGTGTGTGTGGCTCAAGTACACCCTACATTAAGGGGACAAAATGTCACCACAAAGATAGCAAAATCAGAAATCCTTGGGGACATGTTTTGGTCCCCATGAGGAAAGCAGCTCATACATAAATCATAAGTGATGTTTTTGTGATATGTATGGGGGACAGAATGTACAGTATAAAAATCATTATGTCCATGATAAGTCCCCAAAGAACATGAAAATACACTGTGCGTGTGTGTGTGTGTGTGTGTGTGTGTGTGTGTGTGTGTGTGTGTGTGTGTGTGTGTGTGTGTGTGTGTGTGTGTGTGTGTGTGTGTGTGTGTGTGTGTGTGTGTGTGTGTGTGTGTGTGTGTGTGTGTGTGTGTGTGTTGCTGCCAA
This sequence comes from Pseudorasbora parva, assembly GCF_024679245.1. Classification (NCBI taxonomy): domain Eukaryota; kingdom Metazoa; phylum Chordata; class Actinopteri; order Cypriniformes; family Gobionidae; genus Pseudorasbora; species Pseudorasbora parva. The sequence continues at coordinate 45,106,189 of NC_090180.1, forward strand.
AACGAGTAAGCGGTGTTGAAGTGTGTGAGGAGGTAGAGCTAGCATCATTTACATATAAATGAGAGTTTGCTGATCACATGTGCTCTGACCCCATTCATTCTGATGGTCAGAGACTCTGAGTGCGGCAGGTGCCACTGGAGCTGAAATTATACCCGTGCTCTCGCCCTCCAGCACCCTGCACTCATTCGTGATGCGTTTCCTGCCTGACAGGAAGTCAGGGGTGAAAAGAGCAGGTCACTGGCATTTGGCGTCTGCCGCATTATAGCTTGGCACCAATCAGTGTAACATTTAAGTGGGGAGTGTGTGTGTTTTCATACTGGCGTGTGTAATGTGTGCCTGTGTTTTCGTCAGAAGCACTGGTGCGTGAGTAATTTGTCACGAGAGGAAGCTCTGATGCCAAAACCACTTTTTCAGATATTGGAGTGATAACACTTCACACACACAAAACGTGCAGCATTCAAAATGTATATTAAATGTCATCACTGTAATATTTGCATACAGATATTGTTCTTTTTCACATTTGTTTGCATAGAGAATAGTGATTGGTCTTATAAATGTTCCAGGAAATGCAGATCTGGTTATTAATAAACAGTCAGTTTTTATTATCAGCAGATTGGTGTCAGAGAAGGCTCTCCTCAGAGGAGTTCTGCTCTAGTTCTTGTCACGGGTGTAAACAGGAGTGAGTGTGAATGAGTGTAATCTTGTCCTTCCTCTCACAGATTCACCCCGTCTCTCTCTCTCTCTCTCTTGCTCTCTCTCTCTCTCTCTCTCTCTCTCTCTCTCTCTCTCTCTCTCTCTCTCTCTCTCTCTCTCTCTCTCTCTCTCTCTCTCTCTCTCTCTCTCTCTCTCTCCCTCTCATCACAGCTGTCATATCTCGGCCCGAGCGACATGAGGGGATGTAATTCTCAGTGACAGCTGTGCTGTTTAAATGCAAACACATATGCATAAGCCTGAAGCCAAAGCATCCGCTCTGTCACTGGAGCTGAAAGGGAAATGCGTCCATCCATCCATCCATCCATCCATCCACCCATCCATCCATCCATCCATCCATCTATCCATCCATCATTCTATCTATTCACCCAACAGTCCACCTGTCATTCAATCTATCCATCCATCAGGCTGTCTATTTTCATTCTTTCCATCCATCCATCCATCCATCCATCCATCCATCCATCCATCCATCCATCCATCCATCCATCCATCTATCTATCTATCTATCTATCTATCTATCTATCTATCTATCTATCTATCTATCTATCTATCTATCTATCTATCTATCTATCTATCTATCTATCTATCTGTTCATCAGTCATCATTCTTTCCATCCGTCCATCATTTCGCCGATCATTCTATCCATCCATTCATTTAGCATTCTATTTATCATCCGTCTGTCTGCCTGTCTGTCAGTCCATCCATCCATCCATCCATCCATCCATCCATCCATCCATCCATCTGCCATTCTATTTATCATCCATATGTCCCTCTGCCTGCCCATCATCATTCTTTAAATTTGTCCATCCATCCATCCATCCATCCATACATACATACATCCATCCATCCATCCATCCGTCTGCCTGGCCATCATAATTATTTCCATCCATCCATCCATCCATCCATCCATCCATCCATCCATCCATCCATCCATCCATCCATCCATCCATCCATCCATCCATCCATCCATCCATCCATCATCCATCCATCAATCCTTCTGTCATTCTATTTATCGTCCATATGTCCGTCTGTCTGCCCATCATCATTTTTTACATCCATCTGCCCATCCATCCATCCATCCATCCATCCATCCATCCATCCATCCGTCTGCCTGGCCATCATAATTATTTCCATCCATCCATCCATCCATCCATCCATCCATCCATCCAACATGAGTGTGATTAGGGTGAACCGTCCCTCCAGTGTTACCGTCTCATCTCCCCCTCCTGCCACCTGGCAGCTGAGTTTCTGCAATTATTGGACTGCCTCAATCTCCAACAGCATGTGGATGGACCCACTCATTCTAGGGGGCACACTCTGGACTTGGTCATTTCCAACTCTCCTCATATTAGAAACCTCTTGGTGTATGATCTGGGTGTGTCTGACCACCAGGCCATCTCATTGGAGCTGCCACGCCCCTCTTCCCTTACCAAAGATTCCCGTCAAATTTGCTTCAGGAACCTGAAAAAGATTAACCAAGACTCTTTAACTACAGACCTTCAGCAATTCTCCTCTGTTGATCTCTCCTCAGTCTCTGAGTCGGTTGACTTCTACAACAAGTCTCTGAGCAGCCTTCTAGATCTTCACGCACCTGTCATAACTAGAATGGTCACCTTCTCGCGCTCAGCACCCTGGTACACCAGCGAACTGCGGAAGATGAAGACGGTTGGGCGTGTACTTGAGAGGCGTCTCAAGCTCTCAGGACTCACTGTTCATAGGCAAGCCTATAGAGATCATCAGAAGGCCTACGCAAGGTGTTTAAGAGATGCTCAGTCACAGTTCTACTCTAGCATCATCAACAATAACCCTGGAAACTCCAAGAAGCTTTTCTCCACTATTAATCACATCCTCAAACCGCAAACTCACTCTTTTTCAGAAGCCACAGAAGAGAGGTGCAATAAGTTCATGACCTTTTTTAGGAACAAAGTAGACAACATCCACTTGCTCCTATCTAGCACCTCCGCTCTGCCTGTCCCGTCTGTTGATCCACAGCCAGGGACCTTCCAACATCTCTGCTGCTTCTCCATCATCACACAGCTCGAGGTTGAGGACATCATCAGAAAAATGAAACCATCCACCTGTGCACTGGATCCTTTTCCTACAGCCTTGGTAAAATCTAACCTCAGTGTCTTAAGTCCATTCATTACCAAGATTATTAATAATTCCCTCCAGGCTGGCCATGTTCCTTCATCTCTTAAAACTGCTATCATCAGACCACTTCTGAAAAAACCTACTTTAGACCCAGATGTTAATGACAACTACAGGCCCATCTCCAACCTCCCATACCTCTCTAAGGTGCTGGAAAAAGTTGTTGCTGCACAGCTTCAGGTCCATTTGGAGCATAACCATCTTTATGAGAAATTTCAGTCTGGTTTCCGCTCAGGACACAGCACAGAAACAGCTTTGGTCAGGGTCACAAACGATCTTTTGATGGCGGCAGATGCTGGTTCCCCATCCCTTCTCATCCTCCTGGACTTAACTGCAGCTTTCGATACAGTTGACCATAACATCCTCCTTCACCGTTTACATTCCACCATTGGTCTCTCTGACTCGGTCCACAACTGGTTTTCTTCTTATCTCACTGGGAGAACTGAATATGTCGCGTTAGGAGAAGCTACATCCCTGTCACACAATGTCACCTGCGGTGTCCCTCAAGGCTCTGTGCTCGGACCCACCCTGTTCATACTCTACATGCTCCCCCTTGGCCGTCTCATCAACCGGCATGGGATTTCTTTTCACTGCTATGCTGATGACACTCAACTTTACTTTAGGACAAGTTCATCTCCCTCTGCTGACCTCACACCATCCACTTTGATCACTTGCCTGGATGAGATAAAGGCGTGGATGAAGCAAAACTTTCTGCAGCTAAACAGCTCCAAAACTGAAGCTATCCTAGTCGGCACTCCACTTCAGGTCCAGAAGTCCGTTATCACCAGCATTGCTTTCTCTGATCAGGTCATTCCTCTTTCCACTTCAGTCACGAATCTGGGGGTCAGAATGGAATCACAGCTTACTTTTGAAGCGCACATCAAACACCTGTGTAAGACCTCCTTCTTCCACCTCAGAAACATTGCCAAACTTCGTCCCATTCTATCGCTGGCTGATGCGGAGAAGCTTGTCCATGCCTTTATCTCCTCCAGGCTGGACTACTGCAATGCGCTCCTTATTGGCATCCCTAGCAAAAATCTCCAGAGGCTGCAGTGTATTCAGAACAGCGCTGCTAGGATTCTCATGAGGGTGCGCAAATACGACCACATCACCCCCATTCTAAAATCACTCCACTGGCTTCCTGTGTCATTCAGGATCGAGTACAAGATCTCTCTCCTTACCCACCAGTGCATCCATGGTGATGCTCCCTCCTATCTCAAGGAACTCCTCACCACACAAACAGCCACTCGTAACCTCCGCTCTGTTTCGCTGTATCGCCTCAAAACTCCCACAGCCAATCTCCGTACTATGGGGGATCGGGCATTCTGCTCTTCAGCCCCCAGTCTGTGGAATGCTCTCCCTGACCACCTGCGGACTCCACAGACTATAGATACTTTTAAGCGTGGTCTTAAAACCCACCTTTTCAGCAGAGCTTTTAATTGACTTTTAATTGACTTGCTACTTGTTTAATTTATTTTATTTTATTTTTCGGTTTTATTTATTTATTGTTGTTGATTGTTTTGTTTTTGTTTTTAAATTCTGTAGCACTTTGAGATTTTGTTTAATATAAAGTGCATTATAAATAAAATTTATTATTATTATTATTATCTCTGTCTTGCACAGTTTAAACACACGCTCGTAATACCGCATGCATTCGCGGCCCTGTTTGACTTGCACACGAGCCGAGGAGGAAGCTGTGCGCAGAGCAAAGGCGAATTAACACGGTGAGAGTACAAACAAGCAGATCTGCAGCGCAGCAGAAGCTCTTCCCCGGGCTATTCTCCATTCTGCTATGTAGACATTTCTCTGTGCTGAGTCTTACAGAAGTGTGAATATGAAATCTGGTGTAAAACACTTTTCATTGTGTAGGAGCTGGCCTCCGATCGCTGTTCGCCTCAAACTATCTAGTCTCTCGTCCCTTCTCATTTCCTCTTCCCTCCTTCAATCCCATCAGTTGTCCTTGATTTCATTCCACCTCAGTCTTGTCGTGTGTCTTTGGCGGTCTTTCTTTCGTTCTGCCTCTCTTGCACACTTGCAGAGGAGAATTGTATTGCTCAGATGTTGCTCTCATAGCTTTAGTTATTTTTCTTTTGAAGTAGCATCTTTACCTCAGATGTTTCTCTTAAAATTCCTTAAAGGAACTAAAATGAGTTCATACTGAGATCTTTGACTTTGATTGCAGACTAGGATTCTGGCAAATCTGAAACTCTTTTAGGTGATTAATAAGATGTTTTTCCTGAGGACCAACATCTGTAAAGCTGTTTATCATTTTCTAGGAGAAACAATCGAGATATAAAGGAGATCTCTTTGTTGTCTGTGTGTTTCTCCTATGGGCTGTCTTTCTCTTTATTAACTCTCTTATACGGAGTGTGTGACCTGGATAAGAGGAGTATGTTGTTGTTGCCTGCAGTCACATGCAGTCATCTTCTGTGTGTCTGTATACAGCCGTCTGTGTGTGTGTGTGCGTTTCTGCTGTATTGATTTTATTTTGGAGCAGAGCAGGATGTGTTTTAGCTGAGCCTTGAGGGAGAAACACAGAGACAGAGAATGAGAGAAGAAGAAATCTAGAAAGCGACTCGCTCGCCCAGAGCTAGTGTTGGTGTTGATGTCAGCAGATCACATGAACATGAAAATCCACACACCTGTCTATTACTGTGATTCCACTGCTTTGTCTAACGTCCATAATGAGCTCCTGAAGCGAAAGTGCTTATATGGGTGCTCTAACATTCAAAGTTTAGGGTCAAAAAATTAATGAATACTTTTCTTCAGCAAGAATCCATTAGATTGATCAAAAGTGACAGTAAAGACATTTATAATGTTAAAAACGATTATATTTCATATAAATGCTGTTGTAAAGAACTTTGTTAATCAATAAATCCTGGATTTTTTTATTGCGGTTTCCATATCAGAATGATTTTTGAAGGATCATGCGACACTGAAGACTGGAGGAATGATGCTGAAAATTGAGCTTTGATCACAGGAATAAATTACATTTTAAAATACCCTCACCTAAAGGATTATTAGGAACACCTGTTCAATTTCTCATGAATGCAATTATCTAATCAACCAATCACATGGCAGTTGCTTCAATGCATTTGGTGGTGTGGTCCTGGTCAAGACAATCTCCTGAACTCCAGACTGAATGTCAGAATGGGAAAGAAAGGTGATTTAAGCAATTTTGAGCGTGGCATGGTTGTTGGTGCCAGACGGGCCGGTCTGAGTATTTCACAATCTGCTCAGTTACTGGGATTTTTACACACAACCATTTCTAGGGTTTACAAAGAATGGTGTGAAAAGGGAAAAACATCCAGTATGCGGCTAGCCTAGAAATCTAGACGCACCCTAGTGGCAGCAAATTTAATTTGCCCGCAAGTGTCGTCTAGGAACTCTCAATACCATTCTGAGCTGTATTCCTCACAATCTGGACGGCCCAATCACATCGTGTATAGAGTCGACGGGCGGGGCCATAATGACGACGGCCGAGTTGCATTTGCGTGCTTCTAGTAAACACAGAAACTGGCGAACGCAGGCGGTCTTTCGAATCAGCTTTGACCGTGACTCTGGAAGACTTGGAGTTAAGCTTTTCTCTGAGAAAAGAACAAAGAACGGCACTGAAGTCATTCTTAAAAAGGGAAGATGTGTTCGTAGTTTAGCCGACCGGATACGGCGAATGTTTAATCAGTCAGCGAGCTCTGCTTCACCTTTGTTGCTCTGGTTGGTTGTAGCGCTATCCTATCGCGTGCAGAGGGAGTTTGAAAGACAACCGTTTATCCGCCCCTCGGATTGCGTTGTCTATGGTGAGTTTCCAGACCAAACATCTTGATGTGGGTCTGGCTTGTCAGGCCAGTATGCGGCAGTCCTGTGGGCGAAAATGCCTTGTTGATGCTCGAGGTCAGAGGAGAATGGGCCGACTGATTCAAGCTGATAGAAGAGCAACTTTGACTGAAATAACCACTCGTTATAACCGAGGTATGCAGCAAAGCATCTGTGAAGCCACAACACACACAACCTTGAGGCGGATGGGCTACAACAGCAGAAGACCCCACCGGGTACCACTCATCTCCACTACAAATAGGAAAAAGAGGCTACAATTTGCACAAGCTCACCAAAATTAGACAGTTGAAGACTGGAAAAATGTTGCCTGGTCTGATGAGTCTTTTATGTTGAGACATTCAGATGGTAAAGTCAGAATTTGGCGTAAAAAGAATGAGAACATGGAGAACATGGATTTACAGTTACTGAATGTGGTTTTAGAGCGACAGTATAATCAGGACAAAAATCAGCTTTCGGCAGATAAATAAACAAATGGAAATGGAATATTGATTTGAACGTAAATGATTTTATTATGTCTGAAGAACGAGAGTGTGAAGTGCTAGAGACTTCAAAATAGCAGGATAGCTAAGAAGGACGTCAGCTGCAGTGCCCACCCCCTTTTTCAACAGTGCCGGTTCTGGAAGTAATTTTTCCAATAGGGATTTTTAAAAAGTCTTTGTTAAAAATGTCTAAGACACAAACCAAGCCAATCTGCTATGAGGGGAATCACAAAATGACAAACTTTGATTTAAAGCCAAAACGTTTTTGAAAATTGGACAAAAAGATTATATATATATAATCATTTTTTCCTCAAAGTTGATGTGTTAGAAGCAGGACAAATGGGCAAGCGTAAGGATTTGAACGAGTTTGACAAGGGCCAAATTGTGACGGCTAGACGACTGGGTCAGAGCATCTCCAAAACTGCAGCTCTTGTGGGCTGTTCCCGGTCTGCAGTGGTCAGTATCTATCAAAAGTGCTCCAAGGAAGGAACAGTGGAGAACCGGCCACAGGGTCATGGGTGGTCAAGGCTCATTCACTTGCGGAGCGAAGGCTGGCCCGTGTGGTCCGATCAAACAGACGAGCTACTGGAGCTCAAACTGCTCCAGAAGTTAATGCTGGTTCTGATAGAAAGGTGTCAGAATAGAGAATGTAGTAAGATCAACTCTATTATGTCATTTGAGGTGCTGAATGGGAGTGGGTGGAGCTAAAAAGCTATTTTGGCACATGTTGCTTTTTTCAACTCTGTGATTGGTGGACTTTTCTGTATACTGCATCATGGGTAATGAAGTTTTTCACCATGAATTCCAATGTTAAACACACTTTTTTTTTTTAATAATCTGAAATAATATCAGCTGACGGCTTCAACAGAAGCAAATACTATTGATTAACAACCTCATAGCTCAGTATTTCTGTCTTAATGATTTATAGTTTATAATAATAATAAAAAATTGATTTCCCAATAGAGAAAGTGAATGTGGTTTTTACTTCCAGAATCCAACTATGATCATTATTTAAAAAAATTACCAATCAGAATCCAGTATTCCCAGTTATATTATGCTACATGAACACCTCTGAAATACTGTGTAAAGGCTTTTTGATGATCAGCTTCTTCTAGATGTCCGAGGGAGGTAATTTGACAGGATTTGACACAAAAACTTTCTTCTTATGATCAATGATGAACAAAAGTCCCTGATAAAAGGCGACCGAGGGCAGTTTGATCGTGAGTACTCCATTCTTCAAGACTTTCAGACCCTCATGATTTCAGATTAGCTCTTTTTTTTCTGCGTCAATCCTTCACTAACCCACACAACAGCCTCACCTTTGCTTCCACCCATCTGCTTTAATCAATCGTGCTGCGGTGTTATCTAAATAAAGTCTTTTCAGTGAGTGAGTTTGAGGTCTTGGACGTCTTTCAGTAGCCGCCGGCTCACAGAGAGCTCCTCTCACCCCGTTCAATCTGAGTTGTGGGGCGCGCAATCAATACGTCCATTAATTCTACTTAGCGGCGCTGTGCGCTACAACCAGGGGCTGGAGGCCACACAAAGGCAGGTGCGATTGAATGGCTGACCTTTTGAAGCCGAGACCCTCGCATTGATTCGCTGTATTCATGACAGCTGAGCGAGGGGGACGCAGCACTTTACAATGGATGGCTTAAAGCGATAGTTCACCAGAAAATGTGGTCATTATTTATACATTTTGACTCATTCTTCAATTGGCAAAATGAATGGAAAACTTTATATGACCATGTGGAAGAAAGATTATAAGTTTCAATCGTTTTTTCTTCCCTATTGTGACATATATCTTAGGCTTAGAGTGTGTTCCCACTTGGATGAACGCTGACTTCTGAACCCTGGCGCGCACTAAACAAGAGGACAGAGACGATGAAGAGATCTCACTCCACTTCCAAACCAACTCTGATGCGGTTCGACTGAAATATGAACACAACACGGACCAAAGACATGTAAACCAACCAAAAACAGGACTATAGTCGTGATGTTGCCCATCACAGTTCGGTACAGGTGTCAGAATCTCGCAACACATTTTATAAGCTCTTTATGAATTCTCAGCTGAGCAAAATACCATCATATGTAGCTACAAACACACAACAAGCACATTTAGCCCAACACAGCATTGTTTTGGATGTTCCGTAATAAAATCCAGCCAATCAGGTTGTTAACGTATACCTTTGAGTTCATTATCGCTAGGTTCGGTGTTAAAATGCCAATGTGAACGCTAAGTGAACCGAATTGCAAGTGGGAACACGCCTTTAGTGAAACAGCTTCCGGAACAAGAAAAGATGTAGGGCGGGGCTTGATTTTGTGCTTAGGGAATTGATTGGATGGTTGTGGTTTGCTATTGGTGGATCTCATGTGAGTGACAGACTGTCCCGTCCTCGTCCTCAGAGAAGAGATGAGATGTTGCTGCAAGAGCGAGAGGAATATTTAGATTCAAGATTATGCACATCATAATAATGTGCATGGATCAATATAATACTGCAATATTCCATAAAGAAACAAGCATTGTCCATTTTGAGTTCACTTTACAGTTCAAATAACAAACCGTTATTATTAAAGAATTTGTTAACCGAAATGCAAGCTTCACATTTCTGCTTTGTTTAATTGCCAGCTTGATTTGCACTGTAAATGTGCTTCTCTTTATTGTCTGTGGTCAACCATAGTCCGCAGACGCGTCTGTCGGCTTTAAGGTGACCCTGATTATTCCTTAAGGGATCAGTGGTGAATGCTGGAATTCAGAGGTTTACTGACAGACATCATATTTTTCAGAAAAACTAATAAGAGTTGGAGAAACATTATATTGCATTTTGGGGCCAGAGCACCGATGTTTTGAGGACCCTTTTGGAATTGCTCTGTTTGTTTATTAATGCATTATTAAGTTTGTGTGTGTGTGTGTGTGTGTATGTGTGTGTGTGTGTGTGAGCCTGTTTATGTGGTTTATGAGAACACAAATGTGTATAACTACATGGGTATTACACTGGTATTACTCTATAAATGTGGTTTATGAGGACATATCAAATGTCCTCATAATTCAAATGGCCTTAAAAACATACTAAATGATGATTTTTTGAGAAAGTAAAAATGCAGCATGTTTCCTGTGATGGGTAGGTTTAGGGGTAGGGGCAGTGTAAGGGGATAGAAAACACGGTTTGTACAGTATAAAAACCATTACGCCTATGGAGAGTCCCTGTAAACCACATAGACCAACATGTGTGTGTGTGTGTGTGTGTGTGTCTTTGTGTAATATTCAGGTTACGTGTACACGTGACAGATGGCAAGTTGTTTCTTCCTCACAGCATTCTTCATTTCACTCTCTAAATAAGAAGATAATGAATCTCACCTCTGAACATACACTCGAGTCTGCTGTATACTATGCTACACTTCAAACATGGGGTTGGTAAGAGTTTTGAAATGTCTATCATGGCATACCGCATACTGTTCAACACGAAAACAGTTGCCTGTATTTCCGGTATATATACACACGGGCTGAATCTGAAATCGCCCCTGGATAGGGAATTATTTGAAGGGACAGACATTTGTGGTGTCCAAAATCAAAGTGCACGATATCGATGCAGTTCGACTTATTCAGTCCCACAATGCTCTGAATTAAGTGTGTATAACCGATGTGCGCTCAATGGCTGTCTGAATTTGCTGACTCGTTTTCAGTTACTCCTTCAAGTGAACTGTGGGGAATATTGTTTGAAGGTTTAGGGGGACGATTTTTGGAGTGTCTGTAAGATTACTTAATGAAAGATGTCTTTTATACTCAATGCATTTGTTTTATTAAAATATACAGTAAAAACTCTAAAATTATTACAATTTAAAATAAATGTTTTGTATTTGTATATATTTAAAATGTTCGTTCATATCTGTGATGCAAGTGACTGCACGCGATTCTTCAGAAATTTAACATTTTTGGTTCATTTTTTGATGAATAGAAAGTTCTAAAGAACAGCATTTATTTGAAATTGGAACATTTTGTAACATTATGAATGTCTTTACTTCCACTTTTGATTTAAAATAAATCAATTTGCCATTAAAAAACCCCACCACAATACATTTTAGCATCCTGCTGGATAACCCAGCCCTGTGTGTGTGTGTGTGTGTGTGTGTGTGTGTGTGTGTGTGTGTGTGTGTGTGTGTGTGTGTGTGTGTGTGTGTGTGTGTGTGTGTGTGTGTGTGTGTGTGTGTGTGTGTGTGTGTGTGTGTGTGTGTGTGTGTGTGTGTGTGTGTGTGTGTGAAAGTGTTAGTAGCAGTGAAATGCTAATAGGTTATCATCCCACTGGAGACATTAAAATGAGTGATTTCCTCGCAGCCGTGAGGGGTCACCGCTCACAGGACGTCCCCTGATGATGAGTGGCCCCAAGCTGTGACCCCAAATACGCTCTCACCTGTGCATCCTCACACGGGGATGAGTGTGTGTACATGCATTAAAACAGAGAGGGCTGAAAACATATGAACTAGGGGAAAATACCAACACTCATATTTATGTTATTTTTATTTGTAGTTAAAAATAAGCTGCAAACCGTTGATATTTGGATATGCATAAAAATGTAAATGCATATTTCAATAATAATCTGGGAATAATTTACACTAAGGTCTCATTTGTTAACATTAGCTAATTATGAGTGATATATTTTTACAGCATTATCCTTTGTTATAAAAATACAGCTGTTCATATGTTCATGTTAGTTCACAGTGCATTAACTAGCATGAACTAATAGAGCTTATGTTAAATGCTTAATTGTAGTTAACTCATGTTAAAGGGGACCTATTATACTTTTTACATCAACTTCAACTTCCTTTAATGTGTTGCAGTTTGGGAACAAAGCACACACTTGAACCGCTTGACCAATCACAACACTCTGGTCCAGCTTGAGAAGGAGGGGCTTTATAGAGACAGGAACTAAACAGAGTGTTACTGACAGACCATAGACTATAAAAAAAATGGATGTAGTGTCCGTGACGTCACCCATAGGAGGGCAGGATGTGGGCGGGGCTTATGTGACGCAATGACTATACGGTTGTTAAGGCTGATGTCACGCGGCAGCGCTTCTGGGTCCAAACGCTCTATCTTATACCACAAGAAAAACTACAAACGGTGCTAATATACACACACAATGTGGTGTAATACTACAAAAAAAGCAATAATCATAACCTTTTTCTCCATACCAAAATTCCAGATGGCCAGACAGTGATTCATCTTTTTTAAATCTTTAAAATATTAATATATGTGATGCTGTGAGCACAGAGACTGTTGTGTAGACTGTAAGTATTTAAAATGTTAAACTTTTTTAAACGTTTGATGTTTAATATGAATAAATACCTCTCATAAACGGGCGTCAATGGCATTCTCAAGTGAAACGAGTTGAGGCTTGGACCCAGAAACGGCGTTCCTTACGTCACAACTTAACAAGCGGATAGATGGCAGATAAATGGCTATCCAGCTGTCACTCAAGGTAACCATTCCCTTGATTATGCAGAACTTTAAGGCTTTATATAACGTAAACGAATGAGTTATAAAATAATTCGCCCCCCTCACAGTTGTCATGAAGGTCAAAATTAGCCGTATAGACCAAAACCACAATTTGTACCAGGCTGTAAGCATGTATTTTTCTGCTGTAAATTCGATGAGATTGTGCTCCCTTCTGGAGCCCTAGTGGCCAGTCGATGAATTGCAGTTTGCATTACTTCCGTATTGGCTTCAAGAGAGATCGCGGGAGGTTGCCGCTTGTGACAGACTGGAAGAGAGGAGCTGGAACAATGGAGAAAATGTCTTTTTAAGCATTCATGTATGAAAACCTAGTAGAGCCCAAAAACAACATCAAGACTTCATGAAAAGGTATAATAGGTCCTCTTTAACAAATTAAATAATGTTATCAATAATGTTCATTTTGGTGTGTGTGTGTGTGTGTGTGTGTGTGTGTGTGTGTGTGTGTGTGTGTGTGTGTGTGTGTGTGTGTGTGTGTGTGTGTGTGTGTGTGTGTGTGTGTGTGGTGTCCGACATTTTTTTGTGTCTATGAGGAAAAGAGCTTATGTGTCATACTAAATTGTGTTTTTTGTAAATGTAAAAATGCAGGAAGTTTTGTGTGATGGGTTTGTGTAAGGAGATATTACACAGATATGCAGAATATTGTACAGTATAAAAAACATTACACCCATGGAAAGTCCACCTAAAACGTGTGTGTGTTTGTGTGTGTCATCCCTCGCTCACAGGAAAATCATTTGTAAACAGGGATTCCGTAAAGTGGAAGTCCTGTATAAATGATGCGGCGTCAGTGTTTTTGCCCAGATTTGTGCTGCAGTCATCAGTTATACAGGGCAGCTGTAAGTACAGTAGAACATGAGAATAAACACTACACGTGGCCAGATTTATGCATTTACTATAGCATGTGTGTGTGCAGACAGGTGGATTGTTTGTCTTTATGACAGCACTTTTATGACAGTTATTATTATAAAATGAGCGCCATAAAGTGTAATTGAGCTCTGACCGCCGCATGTTGTTCTGTGAAGACATGGGAGCAGTTTGTTGCAGTAACAGGCTGTACATTGAAGATAATGTTACTGTAATATATATTGAGGAGCGATATGAATCGGAGACGAGATGTCTAGCAGTGTGAGGTTAAAATCTGTCCCCTGTGTGATTCTGTTCTGTGATTGTGTTGTCTGTGGTTGAGGCGTTGCAGTCTGCGAGGCTGTTTGGGCATTTTGTGGTTTATTGATAATTTTATCTGAAATGTTGATCTGTTTACATCACTTAAACCCTCTTCTTACAAACAACAACAACAACAAAATATTGAGATGTAAAAATGATTGACATTTATTTAACTATAAACTAAATAGTGTAATATTACAGTTTATTGTTTAACAGAACAAAAAGACTATTTGAATCAGTAATCAAGAATATAGCTGTTGCAATAAACAAATCGTAAAAAGTGGGAATAATAGCATAAAAGTGCTCGAATATTATATTTCATGCCGTGTGTAATACATCTGTTTGTGAATGTAAAAGGTCTGCAAAGTTTTAAAGATCATAGAACTCTAAAGAATGCTGGGTTTAAAACAACCCAGGTTGGGTTGAAAATGGACAAACCCAGAAATTGGGTTGTTTGAATGGGTCCATTCCTTGGGTTCAAACAACCCAATATCTGGGTTTTTCCATTTTCAACCCAACTTGGGTTGTTTTTAACCCAGCAATTTTAGAGTCAGTGCACGACTAATAAAGTTATTTTCTTTTAAAAGAATAAAACGATTCTGAACGATCCTGTAATTCCAGTGTCCCTTTCTGCACACACCTGAATGATTCTCTGATTTTAATAAATCTTTGCACTTAAATATGGGTAAGTTTCATTAAAGGGGTGGTTGCATGCGATTTCACTTTTTTAACTATAGTTAGTGTGTAATGTCGCTGCTTGAGCATTAACAGTATTTGCAAAGTTAAAGCACTGAAAGTTCAATGCAAACGGAGATATTGTCTTTTAAAGTTATGGCAGTTAATTGCCTACAAAAACGGCCGGTTTGGACTACAACGAGCTTCTTCCTGGGTTGGTGACATCATAAACCCTTGCTAGTCTCTGCAGATGTGACTTCTGCTCGTAATGGGAAGGGGCGTGGCTTCCGGACAACCTGTGCTTGGCACTTCAGCCAATAAAAATACAGGAAACTACATTTGGCCATCTAACCGATCTAAGACCATTGCGTTTTCGGAGGGATGAGCTTCAGAGAAACAGGAAACAAACGAGCCCTTGAATCAGACTAAATTCCTGAAATATTTTGTGCATTGAATGTCAACATTAATAACATATGCCATACATTATGTTGGTTCTGCTGTTAACCCTAAGGCGGGTTATTGCTGCTCTCACTGCTCTTATCCATGCTGAGCTGCACGGATGCACAGAACCATACCGCCAATCCAAACTATATGCTAACAGTCAGTCAGCCATCTTTGACGATCGTGATCCTGACAGAAATGCGAGCTTTGGAAAACTGGTTTCAAAATGCACGTTTTTGAAAACGATATCGTCTCCATAGCCCCTTTCACACTGCGATTCCGGCAAATACACGGATAATGCGACCCGGCATTTGTTCCCGCGCCGCTAGATTTGGTCCATTCACACTGCCAGCGAAATACCGTAATATGTGCGCTTTCACACACAACCCGTAACGGTCCCGGGTCGAGTTGACACTGACACCAGTTTGCACACATTTCTGCTTGTTTAATTTTAGTTTCTTTTGTATACGAACACTCTCTGCGTTTAAAACACCGACTAGCTCTTCTGGCACTGCAGGGTTGTATTATTGAAAAAACAAGCTCTAGGAGTCGCACGATAACTGCGTAGTAATTAGTTTCGGCTTTTGTTCAACACAGCGCTCGTCCCGGGTCGAATCCCGCAATGTTACTAGGTCCCCGACCCAGGTCGAATTCGGTAATCAATCCCGGGATGTGGTTGCTTTCACACAGAAGGCGACCCGGCAATGTTCCGGGAATATTGCGGGTCCGACGTGCAGTGTGAAAGGGGCTCATGTAAACTACAAAAACGCGAATTTGTGAAAACAGTGATGTCAAACACGTATGTATTCCATGTTCAGTCTATAGGCACGTATTGTAGTGACATCGCCATCTACTGGCCTGACAGCAGACTACAGTGTTTTTAGTCATGTGACCGGGGATCGTGTTTGACAATGTTGTTACATGTACAGGAAAAACGTTTCAGTTTTTAGTGCATCATTGTCATGTAAATGCCCTCAGAAATATTAGCATGCACAATGCTCTTGAATGTGACATGCTCCTACTTCAGAAGCGAGAACCTTGGGACTAGCACAAGTAGCCTGCATAATATATGACACCACAACCTGTGCTGAATACTGCTAATGGAAAGGAAAAACGGCTCAATTTTCTCAATTCACCCATTGGCGAGTGGTGTTTATTTTGGACCCTGAATGAAAGGAAAGCAAACCTGTTTTGGGATGTAGAAAACTGGTTTGTGAGAATCAAACCCTTTTTTAAATTCCACGTAGGCGTGCAGGGTTGTATCGTGTGTTGTTATTGTGTGTTGCTCCTGTACGGCTCGTCTCCTAAGTGAGCGATAGGTCCCCATTAGCGCTGATGTTGACTTCCTGTCGTGGCTGTGGCCCGTCTCACCCGCTGCTTCCTGTTGCGACGCAGCCCCCTGTGTGCCGTCGCCGTGACAACTCCATACAGGAGAGTCTTTCATCACCACTGCCACAGCGATGTCGCCACGGGCAACCACACAACTCACCTGCTGTACCCGTCTCGGTACATCTTCATTTTTCTCACCGCTCGCTCCTGCTCTCCTTTGCCTTGCCAAGAATTGCTATTGCTTTTACATTCAACTAATGTTTACTTGCAAGTTAGTTTAAATGTTCATAGTTGTTATTCAAAAATGTTTACTTTTGTTGTATTTGGGTCTTGTTGAGTTTTAATTAAGTGATTTAAAACTGCATGTTTATATTTATTTACTGAGGAAAATGTGGTGTTTGCCACAGAGCTAGGTGGTTTCAGGGTGTTGCTATGCATTTGTTAATGTGTTTTAATGGGGTTCCCAGGGTGTTGCTATATGCATTTATTTGAGGTGGCTCCTAGAGGTTTTGCAATGAATTTGTTCATGTGTTTGAGGTGGTTGCCAGGGTGTTGCTATGCATTTATTTGAGGTGGCTCCTAGAGGTTTTGCAATACATTTGTTCATGTGTTTGAGGTGGTTGCCAGGGTGTTGCTATGCATTTATTTGTGTGTTTGAGGTGGCTCCTAGGGTGTTGCTATGCATTTCTTCATGTGTTTGCTGTGGTTTCCATGGTGGTGTGATATGTGGTTGGTGTTTTGAGCAGTTGTTGGGAGTCACAAGGTTTTCGCTAGAGTGTTTTGGGTGGTTGAAATGGGTTTTTAATGTTTTTATTATTATTATTATTAATATTATTATTATTATTATTATCTTTATATTTATTATGAAACTTACTATTATTATGTGTGTTTAGCTCATTGCTATGCGATTGCTAGGGTGGTCTAGTTCATTAATTGCATGTTGCTATTTGTTCTGGTTTTCTATAAATCATTGCTAAGGTGTTTGGGATGGTTGATATGTTTGTTTGAGTTTTCTGTGGTGTTGTTAAGGCATCACTGGGTGGTCGCTAGTTGTATTTTGGATGGTTACCACAGGGTTGCTAAGGTGTTTTGAGTGTTTTATAGTGTTGCTAGGCGGTTGATATGGTGTCCTCATGGTTGCTTGATAATATATTATTGCTATAATATTCTGGTCTCTTGATATATCTCAGGCGACAGGCCCTCTTTCATTGGAAGTTTGTCTGCTTATTTAAAATAACATTTTTAATTCAGTAACTGGAAAATGTGGTATTTGCCAAAGTGCATTATATGCATTTGTGCAGATGTTCTGACTGTTGTCTAGGTAGTTCATAGCACATTTCTAGTGTGTTCTAAGTGGTTGCTAGGGCATTACTAGGTTGTTTTGGGTGGTTGCCGTGGGGTTGCTAAGGTGTTTTGAGGGTTTTATAGTGCATTTCTATGTGTTCTTCTTGGCATTCTGGGTGGTTGCTAGGGTGTTGCTGTGTTGTTGCTAGTGTATTCTGATTGGTTGCTAGGGCATAAATCCCATCACTTAGTAAATTCCCAGCACACCTCGCCTCACCAGTTATATGATTTTGAGAACTCATTCATGCCTGGAGCACAAATGGTGCCGGATGAGTTTTGCATTGAAGTTTTCTCTCTTTCTGTCATTCAGTTTCTCTGATTGTTTGCCTGGTTTAATATACCGTGTTTCTGGTACGTGGCCCGTCAGCTTTGATTTTGGGGAGGTGCAGTGATTTCCTGTTGTCGAGGGGAGAGTCACGTACGGGATGCATAATGCTGTCGTGATCTGATCAGCTTTCATTCTCGCCCTTATCAGATTACAGGTTTTAAAGCTGCTCCCCACAAAACATCTCAGTGTCAACTTATTAGATGTGTAAGACTGTCTTTCTCTCTTGTCGTCTTCACACGCTCGTCTTCCTCCTCACATCAGACACTAAACAAATGCAAATGTGCGTGTTTGGGCTTTTCTGTGCATCACAGCACACGCTTCGTATTCATGAAAGACACAATGAGTTTGTGCCTCTGTGCTCGAGGAAAAAGGCATCTAACGAATTCATAAACATCCATCTTTAAGAGTGAACCGTAATGAAGTGAAAATGCGATGAAGAAAGAGAAGTTTTGACGGAAATTAAGAAGTGAACAGAGCATGCAGAGATGAGGCGATGGAACAAAGCAGGGTTAAACAGACGGTACAGACCTCATCTAACCTCTGAAGAAATCGGATTGCTCAGAGGCTGCTCTGTTTGACTCGCAATTGGGTTTCTTTAAAGTGTCAACTTTGTTTCTTTTCAAATTTCTTTGGAAAAGTGGACAGGAAATAGACAAACCGAAATCATGTTTTGGCTTAGAGGGATTATTTTATGGCAATGGCTACAATTTATAATGTGTGTGTGTGTGTGTGTGTGTGTGTGTGTGTGTGTGTGTGTGTGTGTGTGTGTGTGTGTGTGTGTGTGTGTGTGTGTGTGTGTGTGTGTGTGTGTGTGTGTGTGTGTGTGTGTGTGTGTGTGTGTGTGTGTGTGAGCCTGTTTATGTGGTTTATGAGGACACAAATTTGTATAACTACATGGGTATTACACTGGTATTACGCTATAAATGTGGTTTATGAGGACATATCAAATGTCCTCATAATTCAAATGGCCTTAAAAACATACTAAACGATGTTTTTTTGAGAAAGTAAAAATGCAGAATGTTTCCTGTGATGGGTAGGTTTAGGGGCAGGGGCAGTGTAAGGGGATAGAAAATACGGTTTGTACAGTATAAAAACCATTACGCCTATGGAGAGTCCCTGTAAACCACATAGACCAACATGTGTTTGTGTGTGTGTGTGTGTGTGTGCGTGCGTGCGTGCGTGCGTGCGTGTGTGTGGGCATGTTTTTGTGACATATGAGGACACAAATGTGTATAATGACATGGGTATGACACAGGTATTACAAGGAGAGGATGAAATATGAGGACATTGGCCATGTCCCCACTTTTCAAAATGCTTATAAATCATACAGGATGAGATTTTTAGAAAGTAAAAATGCAGAATGTTTCCTATGATGGGTAGGTTTAGGTGTAGGGGCAGTGTAGGGGGATAGAAAATACGGTTTGTACTGTATATTAACCCTTACGCCTATGGAATGTCCCAAAACAAACGCGTGTGTGTGGGTGTGTGTGTGTGTGTGTGTAGCGGTACAGAGGAGTCATGGTTTTGGGTTTTGGGTCCAATGCACTATGACCTTTGCCTCTATAAACTCCTAATTACTGCGTATTAATAGTTAGCACTGTTTTTCTTTTTTTACTCCCACCAAATGGCACTAATCTACCTTCAAACATTTTATTTTAAAGGCATTTTGTTTATTTTAACACAAAATACTGCTTTAATTTGAAAGTAATACTTTTTTTATTTATTTATTTAATGAAAAATGTATTATAATTTTGCATAAATATTCATTTGTACCATGCTCTCAAAACGAAAAATATTATTGAACAAAAATATATTACATTGATTTGACTGAAAATAAAACAAGTTACGTTACATGGGTTCGGTCAGTTTCGACCACGAACAACAATACCTGAGGGTTAAACATCTGGAGTGAATCCCTTAAAATATCGTTCAAAGTGTGTATGAATCACGACAATGTTCTAGCGTCTCGCGTGTTAATATTGAGATCTCTGACTTTTGATTGCAGACTTTATCTTGGATAATCTTGGCATGCGTTAAAGGCGTTGTTGTAGATGCTTTTCCCAGGAGAAACATCTCAGAACCGGGAGACACACACACGTTCAAAGTTGTCAAATGTCATGTCTTCTGATTTCTGATCTCATATGCACCAGTCTAACTCAAATCACAGCAGATGCACTGAAGTCCTGATGCGAGCCGGCTCTGAAATGACTCGTGTGAGCGCAGGTGTGTGTGTGTGTGTGTGCAGTCTCTCACGGCCCGTGGGCTTGACGTCTCTGAGCTTCAGTGTCTCTGACAGCCGTGAATCCAGCAGCGAGACGGCGTGCTCCTATCCTGCTCCTCTGGCTGTCTCTGTCTTACACCTCCACATTAACCTTTCTTTCTTCCTCTCTTCCCCTCTTTCTCTCTTTCTCTCTCGCAGATGACGCGGCCTATTCAGGTGAAGCCAGCTGACAGCGAGAGTCGAGGAGGTAAAGAGATTTCATTTCTACCTCGCTTTATTGCTCCACACTCATTTATTTTATCTTCTCACTCACTCGCTTTCTCTTTGGGCCGTTGTGTGCCGGTGATATTAGCTTTGACTGGAAGTGTTCGCACTCTGTCCGGGGCTCTATACTTTATTTGATTAGATTTATTTCATTGTTGGGTTTTTTTGGGATTTTTTCAGTGACAGTGAGCAATGATTTAGGAAACGTGGGTTGAATTTGAATGTGCACACAAACGCAGGACAGATGGACATCTTTGGTTGTTGCACTGTTTTAAAAAATATATATTTTCAGGTTCTCACACCATGTAAGATGTCGTATCAAGTTGCAAATAGTTTGATTTCCTGTAATTTGTTATAATAATTTCACATTTATAAACCAATCATGGGTAGCAGGTGTTGCATATTGAGCATATTATGGTTTTCTCATCAAAAAGTGTAAAGCAATTTTCACATTTTTTTAAGTTAAGTTTCTCAAGTTATATAAGAATCAACTCCTTTTTTAAGTCAGTTTATGTAATTGAAGTTGAACGGACTTAACCATTCAAGTCGATTGTACTTACAAATTTAAGGCAGCTTCTTTTCTTACAGTGTGGATCTATGTGGTCTATCTACAATGTAAAACAATGCTAATTTATCTTAAAACAAATTAAATTAAAATAGCTTGAGAAGCAAAATTGCCTGATATATTAATACATGTTTTCATCAAATTAAATAAATTGAATAATTTGATAAACAGACTAAATACAATAACACGTTACCCTTTACATGGATCTTGGAAGACCCCAGTTACTTTTGAGATCTGATACATACACACATAGTCTGTAAGCACATTCATGCAAAATTAATCATTAAAAGATCGCAATCTCGATTCAAACACACACAAGATCTTATTCCTAATTGACAATGATTCTGCTATGTCTATTAAACCTTTGAAACTGCGTTCACACGGAATATTTAATCCTGCTTTCGCACTGATCCAGCGAGAGCAGCGCTCATGTAAGCTGTATGTTTGAAACCGCTCCACAAACTGTCTTTTCAACTACACGGTCTTTTGCAAACATCCAATAATAATGAAAGTACTGAGATGAAAGTTTATAGTCTGAATATATACGCAGATGTTGCATTAGTGATCAGAATGAGTAATGACCTTTGAAAAAAACTCTGTCTATTACATAGTTATGCCAGTAAGTGGCGTCTGGGACTGTTAACATGTATTTGATCATGTGTCATTGAATCATTCATTCGAAAGATTCAAACATTCTGGAGGAAACAAGCCTTCATTCATATGATTTTCTACAGAATTTATTTATAATAATGTTTTTAATAGACTCATTTATAACATTTTTGACTTTTATAAATAGGGCAATTGTAAGGGGATCTATGTCTATAAGAATGTCAATGGAAAGTCCCCAA
Source organism: Pseudorasbora parva (assembly GCF_024679245.1). NCBI lineage: Eukaryota > Metazoa > Chordata > Actinopteri > Cypriniformes > Gobionidae > Pseudorasbora > Pseudorasbora parva. Next base: position 45,128,046 of record NC_090180.1, read on the forward strand.
ACTGTGTGTGTGTGTGTGTGTGTGTGTGTGTGTGTGTGTGTGTGTGTGTGTGTGTGTGTGTGTGTGTGTGTGTGTGTGTGTGTGTGTGTGTGTGTGTGTGTGTGTGTGTGTGTGTGTGTGTGTGTGTGTGTGTGTGTGTGTGTGCAAATTAGGCCAGGAGTCTGCTTAATACAACAAAAAAAAAAAAAAATCCTATTAATATTAAGAATACTTTACTTTTAAAATATATATTATCTGTAAACTATCTTAAACAATTGTGTTTCTCAACTAAATGCATTGTTTCAAACATATTCAATGATGTATAACTATTTTTTACTAGATAAACTGATTAAGATATTATATCTTTTTGCATTGCAGTGTTTTCTGAACACACTGAGTGTGCCCGCTCCAGCAGTCTCTCTGTCTGTTCTGGGTATTAATTTTGGTTAAAGTGATTGGGTTATTGAGTGCAGATGTGTGCACAGACCTCGTCCTGCTCCTGCCAAGTGCATTAGCATAAGACTGTAAATGAAATAGTCATTCGATCCGCTGCTGTGACGGTGGGCCCAGGGGTCCCAACGCTCGGCCTGCTTTTCTTAAATATACAAGCTGGAGTCAGGCGGGCTTGAACGCACAATCAATAAAATACAGCCTTCTCTCTCTCTCTCTCTCTCTCTCTCTCTCTCTCTCTCTCTCTCTCTCTCTCTCTCTCTCTCTCTCTCTCTCTCTCTCTCTCTCTCTCTCTCTCTCTCTCTCTCTCTCTCTCTCTCTCTCTCTCTCTGTGTGTGTTCGTCAAGAGGAAAACGATTGTGCCATGTATCCGCATGTGTAAAAATGCATGACCACAAACAGAGAGGAGATGACACTTTACTTGAACAAGTGTGTGTTTTCAACGTGATGTGACATTTCTGAGCTAACACAAGACGGATATCTCAGTCTCACTGACACGATCGTGGCGTCGTGCGTTTGCATCTATAACGCTTGTGTGTGTGTGTGCGTGTGTGAATATCTTGCGCTTTAGTGTGAAAGAGTGGGAAATGATGAAGGGTGAAACTTGATTTTATCCCATGGGATTTGATTGGTTGTAGAAAGTAGGTCATGATACTATATATTTATTATTTATAATAATATATTTCCCCTCTCGTGAGACATTGGTTACATCATTAGGGGAAAAACAAGTCATTTCAGATGTGGAGAAGAGGTTATAACATTTGGATGAAACATTATGAAATCTAATATTTTTTATGCAAAAGAAATTTGAACAATACTTTTTAGTTCACTTAAAAATAAGTCACTTGTTTACAGTATTATTTAAGATATTGCTAGAGAAATGTAATAGCAATTTCTGAGGGGAAAAAATTCTACACCAAATCAAATGTTTCAGTCACTAATATTGGCAAATATTATTAATATTAAATGTATTCCTGATCAAAGCTTTTACTCCAGTCTGCAGTCTCACACAATCCTTCAGAAATTATTATAATATGGTGATTTTCTGCTCAAGATCAACATTTATTATTATTATGAATGTTGAAAACAGTTGTGCTGGTTAATATTTTTCGTGGAAGCCATAATAATTTTTTTTCAGTATTCTTTGGTGAATAGAAAGTTCAAAAGAACAGCATTTATTTGAAATAGAGATCTTTTGTAACATGTCTAGTCTTTTCTGATCAATTGAATGAGTCCTTGCTTTCAAACTTTTAAGCAGTGGTGTACCTTCTTTTGTCCAGATTCAAGTGCAGAACTGCAATTGTATTATTAAAGATGGCGGACGCTTTGTATGATGGCCGTGTGCTACGTTTCAGATCAGCCATTTACGAGCTTCCTTTTTCTGTCTCAGAAGCTCAATGAGAGCAAAGCAACTGACTAGGTTATTGTCACCATTCAGTGAATACACAAAAGCACAAAAACACACACACGTAGAGCCATACCTAACCATCTTTCAGAGAAAACAGCCCGCGTCTTTCGTAATGTTTGGATGGACAAAAACCTGTGGTGAGAGCGTTCTGTCACAAGGCCAAATTCACTCTTCTCTGTCATAAACGGTGTTTATCCCCCGCCTGCCGCCCACTCTGAAGCAGAAAATAGAGGGATGCGTCTAAAATACTGAAATGCTTTTAGGACCCCAAACAAAAGACCTTTTTGGCTTACGGGTCTCCAAATCTGAGCTTGGATAGGCCAAATGCAGCACCATTTAGAGAGATCTTTTGTGCCCTGATTCGAGGTCTCATTCTTCGGACGTCTGATGAGGAATAAGTTAAAGAACAAAATCTGTCTGATGTCTGAATGCAGCTTAAGGGGAGAGCGTAGAGTGAGCTCTTCATTACTGCGGTGTGTGTGTGTGTGTGTGTGTGTGTGTGTGTGTGTGTGTGTGTGTGTGTGTGTGTGTGTGTGTGTGTGTGTGTGTGTGCTAGTGTGGCCATCACTGTTACTGTTTCTCATGATCATCTATCTATCTATCTATCTATCTATCTATCTATCTATCTATCTATCTATCTATCTATCTATCTATCTATCTATCTATCTATCTATCTATCTATCTATCTATCTATCTATCGATCGATCGATCGTTCTATCTATCTATCTATCTATCTATCTATCTATCTATCTATCTATCTATCTATCTATCTATCTATCTATCTATCTATCTATCTATCTACCTACCTATCTATCTATCTATCTATCTATCTATCTATCTATCTATCTATCTATCTATCTATCTATCTATCTATCGATCGTTCTATCGATGGTTCTATCATTCTATCTATCTATCTATCTATCTATCTATCTATCTATCTATCTATCTATCTATCTATCTATCTATCTATCTATCTATCTATCTATCTATCTATCTATCTATCGATCGTTCTATCAATCGTTCTATCATTCTATCGTTCTAGCTGTTGTTCTATCTATCTATCTATCTATCTATCTATCTATCTATCTATCTATCTATCTATCTATCTATCTATCTATCTATCTATCTATCTATCTATCTATCTATCTATCTATCTATCTATCTATCTATCTATCTATCTATCTACCTACCTGTCCATCCTTTCATCTGTATCTCTCCATTTTTCACCATTTCTCCATCCATCCATCCGTTCTGTCTATCTGTTTATATAGCTGTCTGTCTAAGGCTTATAGACCTTCAAACTTCAAAGCTGTTTAAAATTATTTGAACACTTTGTCTCGACAATGTTTTCTCTTCTTGTTAGATTCAAATCTGCAAACTCATTTCAAATCCATTCTCAATTCAGTTCCGAATGGCCCTGGTTTCATCCTTTAACCATTGTTTGCCCACTTCACTAAGGTTTTTGTAAATATTCCTTTCATTAGAAACGCCCCTATGTAGCATTCTTTCCATGTCGCTCTTAGAGAAGGTGTAAATGAGTTTTACTATTGATGCTACAGGACTATTAGACAGTGTTGATCACACAGTAGCCCTCAGGTAGATGTTCATCCGCTCAGATTCAGCCCAAACCCTGCCTGCTCCGTGTCTTCACTAACTGATGTCACTGATATTGGCAGATCGGTGGGTAGTCCAGGGCGGAAGGGAAGCTCCTGTCAATAGCTTATCAGAAAACCAGCAATGAAGGGCATTATCAGATTAGCTTAAACTAATTATTTGTAATTAACAAAGGGTCAATTAGCAGCTCAATACTGATCTACTATGCTGGGAAATGACATTTACTCAATCAGAACCGGCACTGCACCCAAAATAACATCTCACTGACAGCGCTTTAACATTTACCTGTGTTTGACACTACAGGCCTTATTCATGAACACACAAGCAGAACGGACTACTGTGAAGTCTGTCTGTCCATCCATCCATCCATCCATCCATCCATCCATCCATCCATCCATCCATCCTAGTTATATCAGTCTGTATATCCATCCATCCATCCATCCATCCATCCATCCATCCATCCATCCATCCATCCATCCATCCATCGTAGTTATATCAGTCTCTCTATATCCATCCATCCATCCATCCTAATTATATCAGCCTATCTGTCCATCCATCCATCCATCCATCCATCCATCCATCCATCTGTAATTCTATCAATGCATCCATCCATCCATCCATCCTTCTGTAATTCTATCCATGCATCCATCTATCCATCCATCCTTCTGTAATTCTATCCATCCATCCATCCATTCATCCATCCATACATTGGTAATTATATAAGTCTATCAGTCTGTCCGTCCGTCCATTTATTCATCCATCCATTCATCCATCCATCCATCCATCATTCTGTCCATCTGTAATTCTTTCATTCCATCCATCCATCCATCCATCCATCCATCCATCCATCCATCCATCCATCCATCCATCCATCGGTAATTATATAAGTCTATCTGGCTGTCCGTCCATCTATAATTCTATCAGTCTATCCATCCGTCCGTCTGTCCATCCATCCATCCATCCATCCTTCCATCCATCCATCCATCCATCCATCGGTAATTATATAAGTATATCTGGCTCTCCATCCATCTATAATTCTATCAGTCTATCCATCCGTCCGTCCGTCTGTCCATCCATCCATCCATCCATCCATCCATCCATCCATCCATCCATCCATCCATCCATCCATCCATCCATCCATCCATCCATCCATCCATCCATCGGTAATTATATAAGTATATCTGGCTCTCCATCCATCTATAATTCTATCAGTCCGTCCGTCCATCCATCCATCCATCCATCCATCCATCCATCCATCCATCTGTAATTCTTTCAGTCCATCCATCCATCCATCCATCCATCCATCCATCCATCCATCCATCCATCCATCCATCCATCCATCCATCCATCATTCATAATTTTATCAGTTTATCTGTCCATCCATCCTTCCATCTTTCTGTCCATCTGTCATTCCATCTGTAATTCTTTCAGTCCATCCATCCATCCATATGTAATTCTATCAGTCTCTGTCTATCCATCCATGAATGACTAGAAAAATAATTTGTATGCCCTGTTCATTTGTATGTTCAACTATATCATTGCAGCATGATTTTTTCAAAGTTCTAAATAAATTATGATTATTAGTTTTTCTACTTCATTTTTTCATGTTTAATTTAATCTTTTAAATAAATTGAAAAATTAACTAGCAATTTCTGAATGAAAAATTATTTCTACGCAAAAAAAATTCCAATGTACCTAGACATAGTCACACACTGCTTGCATTTGCATGTAGCAACATGCATTCATTTTGCATTTAAACACTGCCTTAATAAACTCCTCTTTTATAGTACAAACAATCGTGTGTAATACTACACCCAAAAAAAGCAAAAGTCGTCCAGAAATTACAGTTAAAAGTACAGGACAATTTGGCATACTGTTTCAATGTTTTTCAATTTGGGAATGGACTGAGATGCGGCCTGGGTTTCTCTTCTGGTCATTAAAGCGTAATGTCAGCGGTCATGTGCACCCGGCACCTCCTGCCCTGATATCATAAGAAACCCCCATAAAGATTTGACCTTTACCATCCTGACCTGATCGTTAACCAAACGTCTCATTCATCACGAAGCTCTATTTGTCTCAGTGCAGTGATAAAGCGTAGTGGAGTATTGATTACAGCCGTAATGGATCTACTCATTGTGGATGGGCGGGGCTCGCTGTGTTTCCTATATGCAATTATCTCAGTGATGTATGATTGTGTGTCCGCGTGCGTGCGTTTGTGTAGTGCGGTTATCCTCGCCTCGTGCCTCATTGAGACTACAGTAAAAGTGCTGTTGCTCCAATCTGGCAACGCTCTGTTATAATGAAGTGAACTCATTTGCTGAGCTCAGGGTTTCCAGATCTCATTCAGTCCAGCAGGCCTGGAGGACAGATTTACATGATAACAGCCCAAGTGGAGGTCATGTACAGTAGTAGTGTTGCTCAAAACATGATATGCTTCACATTCAGTTCTTCTCATTATTTGGTTTATACATCCAAACATTTTTGGAGTGTCAACTTGTTTTTTCAGTACTTTATTAACATAACAATGTCCAAGTGTCCACAAGATATTTTAGTCCCCATGAGGAAACCGCTTAAATCATACTAAATTATGTGTTGTGCGTGTGTGTGTGTGTGTTGTTGTGTGTGTGTGTGCGTGCGTGCGTGTGTGTGCATGTGTTGTTGTGTGTGTGTGTGTGTGTGTGTGTGTGTGTGTGTGTGTGTGTGTGTGTGTGTGTGTGTGCGTGCGGGTGCGCGTGCATGTGTGCAGCTGCATCAAAGGGAGAAGTTATTTTCTCTCTCTCTCTCTCTCTCTCTCTCTCTCTCTCTCTCTCTCTCTCTCTCTCTCTCTCTCTCTCTCTCTCTCTCTCTCTCTCTCTCTCTCTCTCTCTCTCTCTCTCTCTCTCTCTCTCTCTCTCTCTCTCTCCCTCCCTCCCTCTCTTTCTGGCTGGCCGTGGCCCAATGTTTGATTTTATGCCCTAGTTTTGGAGAGCCCTTATCTCCCCTCACCCTTTCTGCCTGTCGGTTTTAAGCGCCATTCTGATTCTCTGAGCTGTCTTTAGGATTGATACCACTGAGAGACAGACAGATGGAGGGAGGGAGAAGGACGGACACAGAGAACGAGAGAAGCACACAGCTCTAGCGAGCCTCCTTTCTGTCTAGTGCCTATAGACAACATCTAACTGAAATAGTGAGTAAAATATTGAGTAACTTGAATGCAATGTAAGCCACTTTAGATGAACGCGTCTGAAAATGCATAAATGTAAATAGAGCCTCTTTAGCATGATGCTGACGTAGGCTACTCAATTATTGGCTAAACCGTCTGTTTAATCAATAGTTTTGTAATTTATTGTAAATTAAATTGCATATACTCAACATTTCTCTCACATTCAATCTTGAATGGATTTTTTTCCACAATGCATTCTGGGATAATCTCCTCTTTAAATGATTCTGCTTCAATTTTGGCCAAAATAATGTGCCGTCACTTCACTGCCTACCTTTCTGAACGGCCTTCAGGTCTGTGACGCAGTGAAACGCCGTCTATGTAGGCAGCACACTAGGTTTCAGAACAGAGCGACTCTCTCTCACTCTCTCATGTGTTTCATTTTCTCGTGTTATTAAAGTGGTTGGGTGTGAGATGTGAAGCCGGTCGAGTCCCGTCCCTCAAAGCTCTGAGAGAATGATGCTAAATGAGTCTCTCTATGAAAACCCAACCCCCATCCCTCTCTCTTTCTCTCTCTTTGAAGTTCACTCTATCTGACTGGCTGCTACATCATTTATGTCCAGTTCAGCAAGCTCAGAATACATTTTAATCACTGTACTTATTCACCTGTCTTCTCACTCTGACAATCTTTTTCTTATTTCTCAATTTTGGCATGACGAAAGCTTATATTTGTGGCAAGTGCAAAATAAGTCAAATAAAATAAAATAAAATAGCAAAGGTGAAAATTGAGTATACTAGTATTAAACAGTGTTATTTGAATATCACTGAGATAATATTTATAGTTATTTAAAACTAAAACTAAACCATGAAGAACAAGTTTGTTGCAAAAAAGAAAAGAAATATTAACTAAGAATAAATGTATTTTCTGATTTTTGTTTAGTTTACTAAACTAGTTTACTTGATGTACTAAATGTACTAAAAAAATGACTAACTTACTATTGAAAATAAATACATTTCTAAAAACTGTATAGACATTAAAAAACATGGAATGAAAGTGAAATGAAAGGAAATGAATACAATGAAAATGAAAATGAATATTCAAAATATTTAATAAAAACTACAGTAGTAGTCTCAGTATTATTAGTATTATTTTAGAAGTATTTAATCATCTGAACTGTTATCTTTACTGACTAACATTACAACTAAATTGTTATATTTTTAAATATAAGTGTTGTGTAGTTTTTAAAGGGGTCATGACATGAGAAATCTAATTTTCCTCCATCTTTTGACATAAAAGTACTTTGTACCATTAAAACATCCTGCAAGTTTCATAGCTTGAAAAGTCCTCCTCATTACAAACAAAGAACTTATTTAAATAGGCTCCTTAAACAGCTCATTTTGATATTGCAGGATCTGTGGAGGAAAACTATTTACATGTGCCCGCCTCCGGAGCAAGACATTGACAAATAGTTAGACATCATCCCAGCATAGGCCCCGCCCACTGGCGTTCAGTCGCTTAAAGCTGCTGTCCGTAACTTTTTTTGTGTTCAAGATTTACAAAAATTATATAATGAGAATGTACAACATGAATCCATTTTCCAAACCGTGTTTTTGTCTTACCCTGAATCATTATGGTATGCTTATAATAAGTATTTATATTGGGACTATTTCAGGCCAGACTGGTAGGTACCACTGCGGAGGAGCACAGTCCCTGCGTGATCCACCATAGACATAAACAGAGAGAAGTAGCTCCGGCTGAAATGTTCTTCCACAAGACGCATGCAGTTCTGTTTATTAACCACTAGAGTGCAAAAAGTTGCGGACTGCTAGCCTAGAAATCTAGACGAATCCTAGCGGCAGCAAATTTAATCTGCCCGCAAGTGTCGTCTAGGAACTCTCAATACACATCTGAGCTGTATTCCTCACAATCTGGACGGGCCAATCACATCATGTATAGAGTCGGTGGGCGGGGCCATAATGACGACCGCCGAGTTGCGTTTGCGTGCTTCTAGTAAACACAGAAACTGGCGAACGGCGGCGGTCTTTCGAATCAGCTTTGACCGCGACTCTGGAAGACTTGGAGTTAAGCTTTTCTCTGAGAAAAGAACAAAGAACGGCACTGAAGTCATTCTTAAGAAGGGAAGAAGTGTTCAGAGTTTTGCTGACCGGATACGGTGAATGTTTAATCTATCAACGAGCCGCTTCACCTTCGTTGCTCTGGTTGGTTGTAGCGCTATCCTATCGCGTGCAGAGGGAGTTTGAAAGACAACCGTTTATCCGCCCCTCGGATTGAGCTGGCAATGGTGAGTTTCCAGACCAAACATCTTGATGTGGGTCTGGCTTGTCAGGCTAGCGGACTGCAGCTTTAATGGCTGATATTTTCCTGCACTGGATGTGAGTGTTGCGTCAATAGAGCCTTTAGAGCTGGATAGAGCCTTTTATAATAGCCGACGCTGTCTACACTGGATACAGTATACAGATGTGTGTTCACTTTACTACACACACTCAAGTAGGAGTGAAGGATCATTGGATTTGACGTGTCCATTCTGTCCAATTTAAACAGCTGGTTTGCATCTCTGTACAGACTTCAGAAGGATCCCAGCATTAGTAAAAATTAGATGGTTTATTTTAATGACGTCACGGATCGCGTGGGAGGATTATATGTTTGTTTTCTTAAAGAAGCACAGTGTAATGGAGAATTGGAACCAGTTGTTCAAAGCTGAAGCGGCGACTGGACTGAATCTGACAGCAGCTTCATCACAAACCACAAGTAAACAGTTTCATAATGCTTTGCCTGTTAATGACATTTTATATGGATAAAGTTTTCAAAACACTCACTTGGGGGCAATAGCTCTCTCTCTCTCTCTCTCTCTCTATATATATATATATATATATATATATATATATATATATATATATATATATATATATATATATATATATACAAAATACGAAACAAACAGTAATATTATGAAATATTATTACAATTTAAAATAACTGTTTTATTTTTTATTTGAATAAATTGTCATATGTAATTTATTCTTGCGATACAACGCTGAATTTTCAACATCATTACTCCAGAAATGACTCCAATGATCCTTCAGAAATCATTCTAATGTGATGATTTGAAGCTGTGACACTGAAGAGTGGAGTAATAATGATAAATTCAGCTTTGATCACAGGAATAATTTAAATGTTTCTGTTCTTTTGTTTGTTTTTTAACATCTGTAATTAAATAAATGAAGCCTTGTGAGCAGAGTTTATTGTAAATATTAAAAATCTTACAGATCCACAAGTTTTGTGCAAAAAACTTTATTAACATTATAAATGAGCCTCAAGGCGCATGACTTTGAGCGTGACCCCTTTAAGGGGTTTGGGTGGTTGTTAGGTGTTTGCTTATTGGTTTAAGTCAAAAGAGCCCACCCAGCAGAGTATTATGGGATTTTTCATATCATTAACCTTTAGTGTGAGCAGTAGTAACAGTAATATTATGCTGACCCTCAGATACTATTTCTACATGATCATTTGTCCACTTATTAATTGATTCCATTGACAGGTCATTGTCCAGATCTTACAGATGGGTTCGCATGCGGGCAGCGGTGTGTGTCTGGTTTGGCCCGTGTGATGGATGGCGTTTAGAGATGATATGAGCCGAGAGCTCCGGCTTCGGTCATTAGCGGAGTCACCAAACAGATGACCTGACACATTATGACCGTAATAAAGAAAACCTTCATTTTCTTAGCTATTGATCTACAATCAAAGCAAATGGGCTGTGCGCTCTCAGAGACGTGCCTTCGGCCTGCTCTCGGCCAATGCGGGATGTGCTCTGCCGCTCGGCGGGCCGCGCAGGACTCATGCTATGGATCCCCGAGGTATACAGAGGAAAATAGGGCCACCTATCACAGCTGTCCATGAGTTGGTAATGGGTTTTTTTGGGGAGAAGCAGTAATAGATGTGAGGAGAACAGAGGAAAATGGATAGTAGAGGAGGGGAGAGACATTACAGAGTTTTACAGTGCGTTTGGGAGCCATTGCGAAACTCCTCTGCGCCACAGAAATAGTAATCGTCTTAGAATGCTAAATAGCCACCTTGAAAACCCTCATCAAAATCTCAGCGTGGTGTGCTCTCTTTTTCAAATCCTCGGGTTGTCTTTTCTTCGCATTCCTTGTGATTCATATTTTAGCAATTGCTTTGTTGGGACGGGTGACGCAGGTTTCTCTGGCTCCAGAGACTAAACGGAGAGAAGGAAAGACACGATGTATTCAAACTGGTTCAATCTGCAGGGTGACCAGATGAACAATATAAAAACATGTTAGAGTAACCTAGTCCACATGCTCTGATGGATGGGCGACCTAAATGGACTGGGCCTGACACTTAAAAATAAAATGAACAAATCAGTTATCCGTATCGGTTACACTTTATTTTAAGGAGACGTAGTTATATTGTACTTATTCAAATACGTACTGAGTAATATTAATTAACTACACATGTAGGCCTACTAACTATGGAGTTATGGTTATGATTAGGCTCAGGGTTAGTAACTTGTAATCATGTATAATTTATTGTTATTAATGTAGTAGTACATGTAGTAACGTGTAACAATGTCACCTCAAAATGAAGTTCTACCTCAGTATATCTACTTTAGCATGTGGGAGAGGGAGCGGCTCTTAACATAAGACCAAAAAGTTGATTGGTTGCCTATAATGAGTGAATTTTCCAATGAATTTTGACAAATGAAAAAAAAAAAGTATTTGTCAAAAAAAGGAAAATGTACTTTTCTAAAATGCAATTTAAATGAATAATTAATGTCATATTTTATTGCTTTGTTTAACTGCATTGTAAAACATGAATGAAAAAAAATGATAATGAAAAAGATGAATTAAATTACTAGATATTTAAAATATATAAATGTTGTTTATATATATATATATATATATATATATATATATATATATATATATATATATATATATATATATATAATGTTTTTTTAGGGTTATATATACAAACATTCCACTCTAATGAGAAAATTTACGTTTGCTCTCAGAGCTTGGAAGGTTTTGAGTGAACACAAAGTTTCTTGGGGGAACGCAAGACATTATTTTTCCTCTCATCTCATATTTGTTTCCCAGCATCATGTCCCTTTAGGGGCTCTGTTATAGACCTGAGTTTGATTTGGACCTGCTGAAAGAAAAATCACAAGAAAATCAAGTGTTGTGAATCACTAGTCAAACCTAAACTTCCGCATTGATACTACAATCCAACATAAAGCAAGTTTTGCATTGAGCATAAAATGGTTAGTTCACTTTAAAAATTAAAATCAACCCATGATTTACTCACCCTCATGCCATCCGAGGTGTATATGACTTTCTTCTTTCTGATGAGCACAATTAGAGTTATATTAATAAATATTCTGATGCTTAAGTTTTGTAATGGCAGTGAACAGGACTCATGAGTTTGAAGCTCAATAAAGTGCATCCATCCATTATAAACATAGTCCACATGGCACCGGGGGTTAATAAAGGCCTTTTGAAGAGAATCAATGGATTTGTAAGAAGAATATCCACATTTAAAACTTTATAAAGTAAAATATCTAGCTTCGGCCTGCCTTCCATATTTGTGTTAAATATGTGGATATTTTTCTTACAAAAACCCATCGCTTCAGAAGGCCTTTATTGACCCCCGGAGCCGTGTGGAGTACATTTATAATGGATGGACGCACTTTTTTGGCTACACATGTTGGGTTGCCATTCATATTTAATATAACTCAGATTATATTCGTCTGAAATAAGAAAGTCATATACACCTAGGATGACTTGAGGGTGAGTAAATCAAAATTGTGGGTGAACTATTTCTTTAATATAGTCGTAACTATATATAATAACTGCATAACCTTGAGATAGTTCACTCAAACATTTAAATGGTCAATCTTTACTTGCCCAGATGTTGGTTCAAACCTGTATGACTAGCCTGTTAGATCTTTTGAAGAATGTTTGAGTCCAACAACATTGGACCCCATTGACTTTCACTCTATAGACAGAAGTGAGTGAGTGACTGATGACAGAAAGTGAATTACTGGATGAACTATCCCTTTAACTTCCAGTTCCTCATGACATAAAAAGCAATACATTTCTGCAATGTCAATGTAGACTTTATTTATATCAATGCAAAAGCAAATTAAAGCTCAGGCTAAACTTGCATCCCAGAAGTTACTCCATCCAGACGTGTGGTCACCCTAAGTCTACTGTGTCATTCAGGGTCACACTGTAGAAATGATTACACCTCAAAGAACCGCCATTAAAATCTCATAATCACGGCACACACAAATGAGGATGGATATTTGTTACACGCTTGTTAAACTCTGACATTTTGTTCCACTCTTTAAGGGTCACTAGATTGAACATTAGCTTTTGTGTTCGCATGGAGAGATTTGCTGTGCTATGTTCTGTTAATGATGCAAACTGTAGCTAATTGTACATTATGATTGTATTATAGTCTGCATCATAGGTTTTGTTTTTGTTTTTTATGTTAATTGGCTCGTGATGTATTGGATTGGACAGAACTAGCTGAGTGAAACGTAAATGTGGGTTTAGACTGGTTATTGCTTGCACTTCAAGAAACCAATACAGTCCTAATGAACGGCCACTGCTGTGTAATTCAGCTGAACGGTTCAGGTGTGCTTCTCTGAACACAGACCAGGATTTTATAGATTCAAAACTGGTCTTTTAAAACCTTACAACCTTGTGTTAATCTACATTAAATGAACTGTTCAAAAGTTTAAAGAAATTATTTTATTCCACAGCAAATGCACTTTCAATTGTATGTAATAACAGCATGTATGTAATGATTTTTCACAATATTACTGTTTTTTTATTGAACTTTTTAACAGTAAAAAATAAGCTGTAAAATAACAGAAAAAGTACTGGCAGCTTATTACCTGGACATTACATTATGATCTGTGATTAACATAAAACGCAGTGAAGTTAAACATTTTAAATATAGATAAAACGCCTGTAAAATTTAATCAAATCAATACAGTACATCATTCCCTATTTTACGGATTTTCCCTATGTTAATGTTAACATTTCCATTTAATTTAATGAAATACAGACAGGCTGCATTACCAAAACCACGGATTAAATAGATATGCAGATATTATTTCCCTGTCTGTGATGCCTTGGGGCGAAATGAAAATCATTCCCGGGGCGGAGTAAATTATTACAGTTATTACAAATATTTGTTCTTTTCTTTAGAATAATGTATTCTGAATAAATGTAAACCAGCAACCTATGGTTAAAAAATATAGCAAGGTCCTCATTGCGATTTTAACGTCAAATGGTCTACATTTTATTTCTTTCATTGCATTGCATCATGTATGTTATCTTGCTTACTGCTTGCTGACTTGTGTGCTGCATTATAGAAGATAGCGTGTTAAATTTTAACATGCTGAGTGTACAGCGATCAGCAGGACTACAATAAGGAGCTTTTGTCTGTCAGGAGTTTATATTTTTCATGTCCTGCCTACTTTTTCACTGTCCGCCCCTCAAGAATGTCAAATGAATTATGTAAATGTTTTCTTTACACACAGCAAATAGTTTCTAATTTACAATGATGCCTGTAAATGAGTAGTTTTTCACAATGTCAGAGCCTTTTTCTATTACTGTAAGACAGCTGTTGCATACAGTGCAAGATGTTCATTTGCTTTTATTGGTTTCAACCCATTCAAGGGTTTACAAGACACTTAGAGCAATCGCTTTCTTGTAGTCTAGTTGATCTAACCAGCTCGATACACCTGTAAACCAGCAACACTTGCCTCATATTCAGCAGCATCCAGTAATGTCACGAGTGTTGCACGTGTTTTGTAGCTGTCGTTGTGTTCGACGGCTCATAGCTCTGAGTTATAGATGAGGCGCTGTAGGTGCATGTGTCTCAGCCCTTCTGTTCTGACTTTTCTAGCCTTCTGTCTGTAATATTCTCCTGCTGTGATGGGATCTGGCCAACATTATGCCACTGGATTTCATCTGTCTTCACTTGCTCTGTATGCAACGAAACACCCATTGACGGTTCACTGCTTCTTTTTTGGCAGAGATGCTCACCAACCCAGTTTTATTTTAGATTTTCTTTCATCGGTGTAACATATTTGGCTACTGAAAATGGCGTATAAACTTCTGTTCGCGACAACTCTCGGGAAGTTTGGAATGGAAAATAGCTGCCCGGGGATGTTTCCAAGGTGGCTGCAAAATGACGCATATTGACAAATAATTATCATAAATAATAAAATGAACTGCCAATTTGCTTTAGATAGATGTAAGTGTGTTCTGGAAAGCTACCTTCTAGCTTACTTTAAAAGCCTTTTGATGTGTGCTGATCCTGTGAAATGAAGATGTACAGTTACTGTAGAGACGTAGTTCTGCTTCAGTTATCATTGTATTTACATTCAGAACCAGTGCCGAATGACCTGGACCATTTTGCAGCAAAAAACCATAGGCCTTAGTTTGTTTAGTAGGGTTTTCTCAACCTAAGGTGTTTGTTGCACCCGGCTGCGGCACATTAGTGTGAAGCATTCATCTCAGTGAACTCTCGATGAAGTGTTCCCTTCGGATTAATGACCTTCTTGGAGCTGTGTTTGTTGTTGTGTGCATTAGCAGGTAAATCTAGACTCTCCTGTGTGTTCAGAGCTCAACCGGGATGATTTGATTTCATGTGAAGGGTTTGCAGCACTAAATGAACATTCAGGCCGTGTGTTTGTGTTTGTGTGTGTGTGTGTGTGTGTGTGTGTGTGTGTGCGTGCGTGCGTGCGTGCGTTTGTGTGTGTGTGTGTGTGTGTGTGTGTGTGTGTAAGATGATGATGATGATATTTTGATGATGATGGTTTATTTTGAAAAGGAATAAGCATGCTTCATTTACATTATTAAGCTGATAGTTCTGGTTTAAAATCGTATCAGTTGTTTTAAAGCCACTATATCCGTATATGCTATGCAAACCACTGCATAGCAATGCGCTAAAAACACATGACTGAACACATAACAATGTCCTCACAATAACTAACAGTGCGCTAGAATGCACTCACAGCATTAGCCTTAGAAAGCATCCACAACACACCCTATAAATCACTCATCACTACATCTCCCTCACAACCAAATATAAACGCTCTAGTCTAAATCACTTACAGCGTCCTAGCAACGCCCTAGAAACCACCCACATCACCCTCTCAACCATATAACAACACCCTAAAAATTATTCACAGCGGCTTAACAACACCCTAGAAACCACCCACATCACCCTCACAACCAAATATAAACACTCTAGTCTAAATTACTTACAGCATCCTAGCAACACCGTAGAAATCACCCACATCACCCTCACAACCAAATATAAACACTCTAGTCTAAATCACTTACAGCATCCTAGCAACACCCTAGAAACCACCTACATCACCCTCACAACCAAATATAAACACTCTAGTCTAAATCACTTACAGCATCCTAGCAACACCCTAGAAACCACCTACATCACCATCACAACCAAATATAAACACTCTGGTCTAAATCCCTTTCAGCATCCTAGCAACACCCTAGAAACCACCCGCATCTCCCTCACAACCAAATATAAACACTCTAGTCTAAATTACTTACAGCATCCTAGCAACACCCTAGAAACCACCTACATCACCCTCACAACCAAATATAAACACTAGTCTAAATCACTTACAGCATCCTAGCAACACCCTAGAAACCACCCACATCACCCTCACAACCAAATATAAACACTCTAGTCTAAATCACTTACAGCATCCTAGCAACACCCTAGAAACCACCTACATCACCCTCACAACCAAATATAAACACTCTACTCTAAATCCCTTACAGCATCCTAGCAACACCCTAGAAACCGCCCTAACACCTTTACAACCACTTAGCAACTCCTTAGAAATCACTCATATAGTTTTTGCAATGCACTAGAAACCACGCACACCCTCGCAACGTTGTATTACTACAAAGTTGAACATTGGTTTTGTTTAATAATTGAATTGCCACTGTTTTCCAGCCCTTTAACTATAGTAGAAATCACTGCAACACATCCTCTCGTGACTTCTTGCTTTATTTTGTGATCATTGCATGTGTTAGAGCTGTTCTCCAGATCTTAAAGTTAACTTTATCATGATTTTCTTTCCACCTGTCAAGTCAAAAGTGTGTTGATGCGGGTTAAACGGGGTAGCGCTTTAATTTCACTGCAACACATCGGCGCGCTCTGTTGCGTTTGCATGGAGTAAAAACATGCTCTGGCATTCGCTGTCATCACTCTTAAAAACAAACAAAGATAAAAAAGCTCTTGCGTTCATGCCGGTCCCATCTGACTGCTCTCTGAGCAAACAAAACACACTGAACACGATGAAGGTGTAAACTACCACTCCACCTGCGAGATGCTTCTGTTTGTATGACAACTGCTTAGCATATTAGAAAAATATAACCCAGGGATAGAACAAAGTCTGTTTATCTGTTCAAGGGGAAAAAGGGATTTAGTGGCAAAGGGGGAAAAGGGTTTGTACATTCAGGCTTTTGCAATCCTCCGTATGAGTCCTGCTGAGAAATAAAGGGGCATATTTGTTTGGGCTCTCAGTTGTGTCAATGTTTAAGCCTATTTACAGCTTTTAATCGGCTTAGAGCATCCCCCCTCATCCCCCCCCCCCTCTCTCTCTCCGAGCGGATATGAAAAAAAACAACAACAAAGCTTTTCTTGAAGATGTTTTGTGCATTTGCAGTATTGCTTAAGTAACAATAAAGCAGAGTACTGCAGTGGTCTATCTACTTTCGAGGTTTAATTTAGAGTTTAACGGTGTGATTTTGTCCCAGTCTAGTACTGTAGATCATTCATTCAGCTCCAGATCTGTAAAATACATTGTTATCCAGCCCATTCTCACAGCAGGAGCCTTGTTTTGCAAAGTATCTGATGTATTAGGATATTAGCATGTTTTGAAGCTTGGAGATAGAAATAGTTTCAAACGCTAAATATTACTGCTGAGTCAAGCTTCTCTGCTACTTTTGCTCATATACATTAGCGTTTTAAACCATTGCTTCAGACTAAGGGTGTTCACACTTGGCATGTTTGGTTGGATTTAAACGACCCCTGGTGTGATTGCTCTGTTAGTGCGGTTCATTTGAATAAGTGTGAACGCTGCCGTCTGAACCCTGGTGCGCACTAAACTAACCAACTCTGAAATATGAACGCAACACGGACCAAAGACATGTAAACCAACCAAAAAACAGGACATGATGTCACAAGATGCTCAAGCACACCTGTGATGTCCATCACAGTTCAGGACAGGCGTCAGAACCGCGTCTCCTCGCAGCAGATCTTGGTTTGTGTGTGTGTCGGAGGGAGTCCTGACACTGTTTTGACTCCTTTACACATTTTATAAGCTCTTTATGAGTTCTCAGCTGGTCAAAATACTATCATATGTAGCTACACACACACAACAAGCGCATTAAGCCCAGCACAGCGTTCAGTAAGCTCTGTTGCGAAGTATACTTAAGAAAAGCAGACCAATCAGGTTGTGAACATATCCCTATGCCTGTTAAAATACCAATGTGAGCACTAAGCTAACCAGGAACAAGTGTGAACACACCTCAAGTATAAGTGTGTAGCTTTGATATAAAAAAAACAAAATCTAATACAGTGACACTCACACATTCTTAATTTTGGCATCCATTTGATCTGTCTCTCAGGCCCTCTTTACACCTGGTATGATGAGTGGATGACGCTATATACAGGTGTAAACAGGTCTAAATAGTTTTGAGCTTGTCCACTTTTAACCACCTTCAGGGGTAGTTGAAAACGCATTCAACCGGATTGCTTTTGTAGTGTAATCGCTCATGTGGTCGAATGTGTTCAAACAGCCACAAAAGACGCCTACTCTTCACCTACTGACCTAGTAGGGATGCACGCTAGCCAGACGGGATTTAAACTTTGCCAAGTTTGGTTTGAAGATGAAAAACGAACCAAGCAAGATGTTCTCTCAGAATATAATTTTTTTCATTAGATTGAAAGATCTGGAAAAAAAACATACTTTTACCCACCCACCCCTCCAAGAAATCAAGGACAGAAGTGGTTAAAAAGTGGACAAAAGTGGACAAAAGATTAAAACACCAGGTGTATACAGGTATGTGTGTCCCTCGTCCACCTGTGATCCGTTTGACCAAAACGCATCTTAATGCCAGGTGTAAACAGGGCCTCAGCAGTCTGCCGGTTCTTTACAGTTAAAAACTTGTAAAGATGTATGAATTCTGAAGAGCACGTCTATTGTAAGAGTGTTTGAGTACGACGACCAGCACCTGGTCTATTATCATCCTGCAGGAAGCAGTAGTTTCCAAGCAGGCAGCAACACAGACACCTTTGTTGAGTTCAGGACCCCGGGCAGCTCATGGGAAAGTTGTCGTGGCTCCCCGGAGCAGCAGATGTCTTTGGAGAGGTGAGGAGATGTCCGCCAGATGGCTGTGCAGATGTTTTCAGGTTGAGTTTTCACTGACCTTCATAAAGATGTCTCTCAGAGTGGACTCAGAGCTACCAGAGGGACATTTTACTTCTCAGAGGTTGGTTGTTGAATAGCTAAAGAGACTTAATGGAGTTCTCTTTAGTATTCATTTAACTATTTTTTTTATTTTATTTAATCTATAGTTTCTTCAAATATTCATTTGTTGACGTGAATTATGAGTGTAGAGCTATGAAATGAATGTGGAACCGTTTAGATCATTTGATGAGAAATTCCTTTCTGGCTATCACCAGACCAAGCTCAATTTAAAATTGAACATTGGTCTGGGGAGTCTGCTCTGTATTTTCTCCTGCACAAGAGGTGTGATAAACGAGCATTATTTAAATAACTCTGTACGCAATTGGATAGTCCTTCAACCAATCAGACCAAAAGAAGTGTGATCAACAGGCAACGACCCATCACTTCTCTATCCGTCATCGTGTTAAACCCGCCAAAAGCGTGCCAGTCTGTGATTGGAAGTGTAACAGAAGCAGTAGAAATGAATGTATGGTTGCCGGGCGAAATCAAATCGCCAGCAGATCAGGCTGGGTTTACCCAGTCTAGAGGAATTCATTTCATATTGAGATCTTTGACTTTTGATTGACACTTTGGTATCTTGGCAAATCTGAGCACAGTTTCAGACATTGTTGAGCTCTGCTTCTGTGGGCCACTATTTAACCCTGATTTAAAACCCCGCACAATTTGTTAACGATGAAGTGAGTAATGTTCAGCAGCTCATGTTTCTTATTATTATTATCAATGGAGTTCTGCTACTTTATAGCCCCTTTCACACTGCGATTCCGGCAAATACACGGATAATGCGACCCGTCATTTGTTCCTGCGCCGCTAGATTTGGTCCATTCACACTGCCAGCGAAATACCGTAATATGTGCGCTTTCACACACAACCCGTAACGGTCCCGGATCGAGTTGACACGTGACATCCTGATGTGACGTATAATGGCGAGCGATCTCAGCTTCAGCGCGGATAGTAAGGAGCTCCGTGGTCTCGACTTGTGTCCAGTTTGCACACATTTCTGTTTGTTTAATTTTAGTTTCTTTTGTATATGAACACTCTCTGCGTTTAAAACACCGACTAGCTCTTCTGGCACTGCGGGGTTGTATTATTGAAAAAACAAGCTCTAGGAGTCGCACGATAACTACGTACACGTTGCGGCATTAGTTTTGGCTTTTGTTCACACAACGCTCATCCCGGATCGAACCCCACAATGTTACTAGGTCCTCGACCCGGGTTCAATTCGGTAATCAATTCCGGGACGTGGTTGCTTTCACACAGAAGGCGACCCGGCAATGTTCCGGGAATATTGCGGGTCCGACGTGCAGTGTGAAAGGGGCTCATGTAAACTACAAAAACGCGAATTTGTGAAAACAGTGATGTCAAACACGTATGTATTCCATGTTCAGTCTATAGGCACGTAGTTTAGTGTTTCTTTACAGAGTGACATCGCCATCTACTGGCCTGACAGCAGACTACAGCGTTTTTAGTCATGTGAACGGGGATCGTTTTTGTTCCGGGAATATTGTGCAGACGTGCAGTGTGAAAGGGTTTATATTTGTGCAATTTGCACCAAACAAAATTTTTATCAATTGTGACTTTATAACTCGAAATTCTGACTTTTTTCTTAAAAATAGTTTGTAACACGCAATTCCGACTTTCTGAAAAAATCTTACTGATCTTACAAAAATCTTACAATCAATTTGTATTGAAGCTTGTTTCAGCCACAGAATAAAAAATAAAGAAAGGTAATTAAAGATTTTTATCTCACAGTTCTGACTTTTTTTCTCAATTCTGACTTTATAATTAGTAATTGTGACTTTATAATTATCTTTAAAATTGTTTTATTCTACGGCAGAATCGAGCTTCCATGCATTTGTCACCTTTATGTTCCCCAGAAGAAGAAAAAATCACAACATAGTTTGGAAAGGCATGAATGTGATAAATGACAACATTTTCTTTCTTTTTTTGTGAACCGTCCCTTTTAGTCTAAACTGACATATTTCGTCAGAGATTCCTCCTGTGTTATACAGTGAGTCAGTCCCAAAGCCTGTCTTCATTACCTTACATAACTCCTGAAATACTTCAATATAAAAAACACGCTGAAATAGCTCAGAGGTTTAGCTCACCGTCGCCTCAGATCTCTAGCCTGAAAAGCACTTCTGTTGTGCAAGTATGTCACCGGAAAAGCGGGATCCACAATCCCGTGCGGTATTGGAACAGGCCTGTGTGCTTCAAAAGCCACCGAGATGAAAGACCGAGGTGGAGAAGAGCTGATGAGAATATGCGGGGTGGAATCACTGGCTAATTAACTTTTTGCTGCAATGAATCCTTTGAACTGTCATTGATGTCTAGACGCTTATGTAATGACCTCTCTTCTTCCTCCCGCTACAGATACGCCACGACGGCTCGCCTGGCATTAGAGTGAAGCGTTAACAAACTGCACAAACTGGGCCAGGCAACTGCGCAGTGTTTGTTACTCATGCAGACATGCGCAGGGCGGTCCCTTGTGGGATGACGTTCGTGGCGCCCTCGTATCTGTGAGCGGATGTAGTGAGATTAATGTAATTAAACGGTTCCTCCTCTCTAGGAATTATGGCCGTGTTTGGGTTTATATGCGAGTTCGGTAACACGGTGACGTAGCTACTACATGTACATACTATAGTAATAACATGAGGCATTATTACCTAAGTCAAACCCTAACCATAACTCTATAGTAGGTACATGTAGTTCATTCATATTACTCAGTACTTATTTGAGCAGGTACAATGTAACAACACCTTAAAGGGTACAAGGGTACAAGTAGGGCTTAATATTAATAGCGACAAAAAGAAAAAGTGACATGGTTTAGGAATTTGGCCAGAAAGAAACATTAAGGGCCGATTTACTAAACATAACTCTATAGTAAGTACATGTAGTTAATTCCTATTACTCAGTAGTTATTTGAGCAAGTACAATGTAACGACACCTTAAAGGGGCGGGGGGTGTCACACACAGTTTATGTCAATCTTATGTCAAGCTTGAGTACCTATAGAGAAGTATTGCATCCTTCATATCTGCGAAGAGTCTTTAGTTTTATCATATGTTTAAAAGAAAGATACCCTACCAAGTCTTGAATAAGTGTAAAACCGAGCGGCTGGAGGCGTATCGTGTGGGCGGAGCTAAAAAGTCAGGAGTGTGCGCAGCTATTGCTTGAGAATGCCTGAAAGCTGTGACATGCATAGAAAATGTGGAGGAAAAAACGTTGGCTATCAATCAGATTCAGCCATACATATATGATCAGGGTTGCCACAACAAACCCCTCCAATTGCAACTCAAAACTAGCCCAAAACAAGTCAATTGCATTTTGGGGGGAGTTTCCTGGAAAAAAAAATGTGTTCTGGGGGGTAAAATGTATGTTTTTTGGCAGGGTTCCCTGCTAAAATGAGCATATATGAGGCTAAATATCACATAATTGGGGTCACTTTAACCAGCAGACATGAAAAACAGCCCACAGCAACAGTGTTAAAGTATCCCAATTCCGTGGGAAAACCGGGGACTTGGCAACACTGTATATGATCCAGAATCAGATCCAGAGGCTGAAATTGAACTGGAGCAGAACTTTGATCTGAAAACACCAATTAACAAGTAAGCTGCATTTTAGCATTTTATCTTATGCGATGTTCTCCTCAAAGTGTCATTCAGTCGGTCTGTGTTTTGTCAGGACGGTCAGGACTCACGAGCCGCTTCACTGAACTGCTGTGAGCTGTGAGCTGCTGAAATAAGCCAATCAGAGCAGAGCTCAACATTAATATTCATGACCCTTCCAAATATGGCAAAAACAGAGCGTTACATCCTAGGGACAATTTATAGGGTTGTAAATTAACCTGTAAAACTGTATCTGGACAATTTTTGCCCTTAAATAAGCCACATACCCTCTATGTAGATATCAGAGAACAATTTACAAAGAACAAAGAACTGACAACAAAATGTAAAATGTGTACCTTAAAATGCAATGTAAGTTGCTTTGGATAAAAGCGTCTGCCAAATGCATAAATGTAAATGTAAATTTAACATATTGTTTCAACGCATTCTAGGCCACCTTTAAACATCCAAGTCGATTGTACTTAAAAATTTCAGGCTTTGACTTTTTTTTTTTACAGTGTACAGTGTATTGACATCACGCAGACCCATACTCGGAAAAAACTTTGTGTTTTTGACACAGAAATACTCCATCAAATGTAACTGTGAATTGTGTTAAAGTTACAGACTCTATCGGTTAATAAGCAAAACTGAATGTGTCTTGCAAAAGAATATTGTAGCCAGAACCACTTCTCTGTTAATCTGGATATAAGCACTTATTATATGATTCAAGATAAGACAAAACCACAATTTGAACTCATGATGTTTCCACATAGGATTCACACAGTCTACCTACTAATAGGAGGTGACAAAGCCCTAAGAAAATAAGCAGGCTACAGTGTATGGACTGTAGTATGAGCAGTACAAGTAGGGCTTTAATTCTAGTAATAGTGACAAAAAGAAAAAATGGTTTAGAAATTTGGCCAGAAAGAAACATTAAGGGCAAGATTTACTAAACAGGGCAAATTAGTGTGAGAGCGCAATCCCATAAAAGCGCCAATGGGAGTGGAAAGTTCAGCGCGTGATCTACTGACAAATAGACAAATGAAAGAGCACCGAGACAGCCGGATCATTTCCATAATGAACAACACAATCCAAGAGCAGTGCAAATTAGCGTCTGGTTTAAAGGGATAGTTCACCCAAAAATGAAAAATAGCCCATGATTTACTCACCCTCAAGTCATCCTAGGTGTATATGACATTCTTCTTTCAGACGAATACAATCAGAGTTATATTAAAAAATGCGTTATAATGGCAGCGAATGGCTGTTTCTGTTTTGAAGTCCATAATAGTGCATCCATCCATCATAAAAGTGCTCCACACGGCTCTGGGGTTAAAAAAGGCCTTCTGAAGCGAAGTGATGCATTTTTGTAAGAAAAATATCCATATTTAAAACTTTACAGTGTTCATTGTGTTATGTAAAGGCTGTGTTAGTAATATACAGCAGCAGACAAGCATATTAAAAGTAAAAATAAATATTAAAAATTAAAGGATTCCTCTCTGGAGAAGCGTTCAGTCTTCAGTCCGCTCGCCATTGTGCGAGCTTTTAAAGGGAATGGTAGATCATGAGACTCTGATTGGTTTATTTCATGTTATGCCTACAAACACACCCATGACTCTTTAAGAGAATAGGAACAACCTTTTTGGACCATGCGAGACTAACCGTTAAATAAATAAATGTTATAACTTCAGCTTTTTATTAAATAATTTAGACATTTATATCATATTTATAGCTTACTATCTCATAATTATGGCTTAGTTTCTCTATCAATGTTACTCTTTAATAACGATTCTGATTTTTCTTGTGGCAGAAATGGGCTTCCATATAATAGTAAATAAAACAAAAAACGATGGAATGCAAAATGCATAAAGAAAGAAAGCCGTATTGATGTTGAATTTTCCATATGAACTGTTGAGAAGAGCTGACAGTGAGTGACTGCACAGTGTCAGATGTTCCCGGCCCGTCAGCAGACACACACCGTGTTTTGTCTGTACATCTCTGTGCGTCTGTGCTCACTTTCTCCAAATTATTTAATCAGCGCATGCCTGACGGTTTCCTCTAAATATAGGTCAGCACGCAGAACACACACACACGCGAATCTGAAGTAGCTTATTACTCATACTTGGCGAGTGCAGCAACATGACAGCACAGGTGATTTGTGTAAGCTCAGGAAAAATCGAGGCACTTTAGCTGCATTATTGATGAAAATGAGTCCCTGCTGGTGTGTTTCTGTGATAAAGCTACTGAATTAAAGGAAATGGATACATGAAAATACTCCACCGGCATAGTGAGAACTTCCAGGGAGGGAATGGGGAAAGAATGAAATGAAGGACTGAA
This sequence comes from Pseudorasbora parva, assembly GCF_024679245.1. Lineage (NCBI taxonomy): Eukaryota > Metazoa > Chordata > Actinopteri > Cypriniformes > Gobionidae > Pseudorasbora > Pseudorasbora parva. Next base: position 45,153,138 of record NC_090180.1, read on the forward strand.
GGAAAACTGAAGTGGAGAATTCCTCTGAGGTTTTTTGACTTTATTGCACATCCCAGATCCAGGAAACGGTACAATCTAGACTAATCCCCAACCGTAAAACACTACAGCGACGCTCATGTAAACACACATAACAGCTGCCCGCTTTCAATTAACACATCGCGCTGCGGGCAAGTCTGGGAAAATAATGGAATTTCTCTTAAACGATGAATCCAGTGCTTTTTAATGGCTATCGGAATGCCATTCATTTTCTCTCTTTGTATTTCTTTGTTTCTCTCGGTGTCTTTGTCTGGCTGTTGTTAATTGGGTTCAGCGGCCTGACTGCAGGACGACACGACTGAGCTTTATTTTCAGAGCGGCTGCTCATGTAAATGAGGAATGGAGTGTGTTCATTCCATTAAAGGCCAGCTCTCGCGTCCTTCGTTTTCAATTTGACTGTTTGACAAAAAGAACATGGGTTGTTTTTTTGTATTCCTCCCTTTTTCTCTCAGCCTTCTGCACTCCATATAAATATTGAGAAAATGTGTTTTGACTTTCTTATTTGATGTAAATCCACTTGGGTTTTAGATTATTTATTTTTTCCCCACATTCATTTCACACGTCTATTACAATTATGTGGTTTTGTTTCATTGAGACAGTGTATACTTGTTTCTTGATATACCCCGAAAGAATGAAAGTGAAATGTGACAACATGCCCTATAGGTGGGGTACATAGTAAAATGATCATATAACAGCTTCATATAAAATATTTATTTTTTAATTTTGGCACTTTTTCCCCCTAAACAATATGGCAACTAATAAATACACAAAGTTACGTCATCCTGTCATGTATGGAAAGTTTTAAACAACTCGGGGTGGCAGTGGTTCATATAGGTTGTCTACAAACCGGAAGGTTGGTGGTTCGATCCCCGGTTCCACCTGACCAAGTGTCGAATTGTCCATGAGCAAGACACCTAACCACAGCTGCTCCCGACGAGCTGGATGGCACCATAGAATGAGTGTATGAATGGGTGAATGTGAGGCAATATGTAAAGCACTTTGGATGGCCATAGGGTCTGTTGAAAGCGCTATACAAATGCAGTCCATTTACAACCCTGCGTTAGGTTGTGCCCTGCGCTTCCCTATAGATATCCAAATCAGCCCTGACCCGTCGAGGCATGGACTCCACTAGACCCCTGAAGGTGTGCTGTGGTATCTGGCAACCAAAATGTTAGCAGCAGATCCTTTAAGTCCTGTAATTTGCGAGGTGGTGCCTCCATGGATCGGACTTGTTTGTTCAGCACATCCCACAGATGCTCGATTGGATTGAGATCTGGGGAATTTGGAGACCAAGTTAGCATCTCAAACACGTTGTTGTGCTCCTCAAACCATTCCTGAAGCATCTTTGCTTTGTGGCAGGCACATTATCCTGCTGGAAGAGCCACAGCCACCAGGGAATATCGTTTCCATGAAAGGGTGAACATGTTCTGCAACAATGCTTAGGTAGGTGGTACGTGTCAAAGTAACATCCACATGGATGGCAGGACCCGAGGTTTCCCGGCAGAACACTGCCCAAAGCATCACACTGCCTCCGCCAGCTTGCCTTCTTCCCATAGTGCATCCTGGTGCCATGTGTTCCCAGGTAAGAGCACCCATGCGCCTGGCCATCAACGTAATGTAAAAGAAAACATGAGTCATCAGATCAGGCAACCCGTGGTCCAGTTCTGATGCTCACGTGCCACTGTTGGTGCTTTTGACGATGGACAGGGGTCAGCATGGGCACCCCGACCAGTCTGCGATTATGCAGCCCCATACGCAACAAACTACGATGCCCTGTGTATTCTGACGCCTTTTTTTATCAGAACCAGCATTAACTTCTTGAGCAATTTGAGCTTGAGCCTTGAGCCCCGCCCATATTGGCATCAGCTATAATGTTCATTTCGGCGTGTCCTTAAAAGGAACAAAATAATGTTATAATAAACAACGGTCAAATATCGAAGCTGGAGTCTTAAATCTTTCTAATGAGACTCAGTTTGTCCAGATCAAGTAAGACTTTGATGTTTTCACCTGCAGTGAATGTTGAATAACAATAGTCTGGGGGCTGCCGGCAATCCTTGCGTTTTAAGAGGTTAGATCACCACGGCAACCCTGCTTTCCCGCCGTTAACGTCATCCCTGATGGGGCCGTTGATTGCAGCGAGACTGGAGTACGTATGCGTATGTGGACCAGAGGTTAACGCAGCCCCCGACGGGACCACTGATTTTCAATTTGCTTTCCATTAGGGATCAACCACATCAGTCCAGGAGACCAGAGAAGCCCTCATTAGTGAGTCTCTCAACGGCGTTCCCTTCATCCGCATTTCACTTTCACTCACTTTTCCTCCCATTTGCAAAGAGATGCTTATCAGCCACACGGAATGAGGAGTATTATCATAATTGCATACAAATTAACATCGATAGCCTGCTGGAATATTCAGTGCATGACTTCCACGCAACAAAAGTCCCGATGTTATAAGCTGCGGATGACTGAGGAAACGCCCCTGTCCCAGTTGGCCTGCCGGTGAAACGCTGGCTTTTGTGAGGTGATTTGTATGTGGCAGAGGTGAAAGACTCTTTGCGTCCCGAATGAAATCAGAGATAGCATCAGTTGACGTGGTTGAGCCTCGCAGGTCATATGGATGGCATGTTTAACATTCTCAATAAACACTTTGCCATGTAACCACAGCTTGCACGGTTCCTTTAAGCCCTGAGAATGAGCCGTGTGTGTGTCCTGCTGAGCGGAGCAATAGGGAATTTTTCATGGTCACAGATTGCATTCATTTTATTTTGGATATAATTAGCCCACATTTGTTCTGCTTTGATGCTTGTCAAGTTCAGGGCGAGAAATGAGTCTCTACCAAGGAACAAGAGTGTGTGTGTATGTTTTTAATTTGTTCCCCTTACTCCTTTAATATGCACAAGCTCTTGCGATTCCCGTAACAGTCCCCGAGGTCAAGGCCATGCAAGTGCATCCCGCCAAACAAACACGACCGGCTGTTTGCCGCCTTTCACACATCACTTACGGGCATCGCCAGGACAACAGAATGCATGTGCACGATCACATTAGTAATTGGGGACCCGTCACCATGGGATGAACGTGTCTGGCTCACCCTGTTTCTTAAAACAGATTGACAAGAACAAACATCGGTAGATCTAGACTGGATGATGTGCTAGAATGCGAACACCGTGCCTGTATTTGAATTCTAGCATACTGCACAATTATAGGGGAAGATGGGTAACAGATGTGCCTTTACTTTTAATCGGAAACATATTTAGATACAGTATTGTTCAAAATAATAGCAGTACAATGTGACTAACCAGAATAATCAAGGTTTTTCGTATATTTTTTTATTGCTACGTGGCAAACAAGTTACCAGTAGGTTCAGTAGATTCTCAGAAAACAAACAAGACCCAGCATTCATGATATGCACGCTCTTAAGGCTGTGCAATTGGGCAATTAGTTGAAAGGGGTGTGTTCAAAAAAATAGAAGTGTGGCATTCAGTGTGGCAATCTGAGGTCATCAATTTTGTGAAGAAAAAGGTGTGAATCAGGTGGCCCCTATTTAAGGATAATAATAATAATAATAATAATAAATTTTATTTATAATGCACTTTATATTAAACAAAATCTCAAAGTGCTAAATGATGAAGCCAACACTTGTTGAACATGCATTTGAAAGCTGAGGAAAATGGGTCGTTCAAGACATTGTTCAGAAGAACAGCGTACTTTGATTAAAAAGTTGATTAGAGAGGGGAAAACCTATAAAGAGGTGCAAAAAATGATAGGCTGTTCAGCTAAAATGATCTCCAATGCCTTAAAATGGAGAGCAAAACCAGAGAGACGTGGAAGAAAACGGAAGACAACCATCAAAATGGATAGAAGAATAACCAGAATGGCAAAGGCTCAGCCAATGATCACCTCCAGGATGATCAAAGACAGTCTGGAGTTACCTGTAAGTACTGTGACAGTTAGAAGACGTCTGTGTGAAGCTAATCTATTTTCAAGAATCCCCCGCAAAGTCCCTCTGTTAAAAAAAAGGCATGTGCAGAAGAGGTTACAATTTGCCAAAGAACACATCAACTGGCCTAAAGAGAAATGGAGGAACATTTTGTGGACTGATGAGAGTAAAATTGTTCTTTTTGGGTCCAAGGGCCACAGGCAGTTTGTGAGACGACCCCCAAACTCTGAATTCAAGCCACAGTACACAGTGAAGACAGTGAAGCATGGAGGTGCAAGCATCATGATATGGGCATGTTTCTCCTACTATGGTGTTGGGCCTATTTATCGCATACCAGGGATCATGGATCAGTTTGCATATGTTAAAATACTTGAAGAGGTCATGTTGCCCTATGCTGAAGAGGACATGCCCTTGAAACGGTTGTTTCAACAAGACAATACAACAAAACACACTAGTAAACGGGCAAAGTCTTGGTTCCAAACCAACAAAATTAATGTTATGGAGTGGCCAGCCCAATCTCCAGACCTTAATCCAATTGAGAACTTGTGGGGTGATATCAAAAATGCTGTTTCTGAAGCAAAACCAAGAAATGTGAATGAATTGTGGAATGTTGTTAAAGAATCATGGAGTGGAATAACAGCTGAGAGGTGCCACAAGTTGGTTGACTCCATGCCACACAGATGTCAAGCAGTTTTAAAAAACTGTGGTCATACAACTAAATATTAGTTTAGTGATTCACAGGATTGCTAAATCCCAGAAAAAAAAATTGTTTGTACAAAATAGTTTTGAGTTTGTACAGTCAAAGGTAGACACTGCTATTTTTTTGAACACACCCCTTTCAACTAATTGCCCAATTGCACAGCCTTAAGAGCGTGCATATCATGAATGCTGGGTCTTGTTTGTTTTCTGACAATCTACTGAACCTACTGGTAACCTACAAAAACCTTGATTATTCTGGTTAGTCACATTGTACTGCTATTATTTTGAACAATACTGTATAAGTTTAGCATGTGTTGGATGATAATGCCTCAGCCAATGTGTTAGTGTAGGAAATAAATAGAAATGTTTGCTAATAGCACAAAATGTCAAATGATACAAAAAGGGCCATCTAGAATGTACAATTCCTGAAGAAATTGTGAGTGGTGCTTGCCGTGGCAAAACTCGGGGCCCGGTTTTTGCAAGTGACTGCAAAGAGCCAAGCAACATGCCAATCAAGCACACCCTATATGATATTGGGTGATATTTAAAGGCTATTTACCAGTCTGAGTCAAAAGAGGCCAGCTCTGTATTTGTACAATGCTCTTGTGCTGAGATGGCTTGTTAATGCTGATATATGGTTGCTAGGGTGCTGTAACTGGTTGCTAGGGCTTGGCTATGAAGTTGTGATGTCTCTTAATATATACTCCTCGAGTGTAGCTGGTGCTAATAGGTATTTGTTTTTTGTTTTTTTGTTTTTTTTTAAACACCGGCACAATAGAAGCACTGGATATCACTGGATCATTACAATTATGGCAAAAGGAATGTTCGTAAAATGTAAATTTATATTTATTAATGGCACACATTTCAAAAATAGAAAGAGAAAGAAATAAGTTGGGGGTTATCTTAATCTGACGTATATAAGTACAGTATGTGAGGAAATATGTTTCGCACAACTGTTTTCAACATTAATAATCAATGTTTGGAGGCAGCAAATGATTTGTGAAGGATCATGAGACACTGAAGACTGGAGTAATGATGCTGAAAATTCAGGCTTTGATCACAAGAATAAATTACATTTTAAAATATATTCCGATAGAAACGCTTATTTTTCATAATCATTTAATTATGATCATATAACTGTATATTTGATCAAATAAATGCAGCCTTTGGTGATCATAAGAGAATTCTTTCAAAAACATTAAAATCAGTGTTGTACTTATTCGCATATTTCAGAATATTTTGCTATAATCATTCACAGTGTAGTCCATTATATTAGTCTTAGACCTCATATACTTTTTGGATTCATCTCAAAACTGGGTAGTTTGCACTTTTATGAAATGCGTATGGAGATATGAATTGGAGAACGTGGGCGGTCACTGTTATGAGCCGTATTCCAGTCCACCTTTTCACACAGACTCTAGCAAGGGTTTCTGGTTGGTGTGAGAGCACCATAAGAGCCTTTTACAACATAATACGGTGCATGGACAATTTAATTTGGAGTTGATATTTGCTGTAAATATGCATCCTGTTGCTGTGTTTTGTTTTTGTAAGCGTTCACCCTGTGCTCCATTAAAGCAGCATTTAGACTCGCATTATCCTGTGAGACAGAGACACACCGGAGAACACAAACAGATATGTACATCTCTCCCCCCGTCTCTGTCGCTTCCTCTTTGTGTTTTATGAGAGCTGAAATTGTATTTGTGGCTGAAATGAAAGTGATAGGCAGAGAGACAGTAATTATACATAATGATTTTTCCCAGCAGGCTCTAGGGCTGTCCATGCCATTCCAAAGAGACACACTGCAGAGATGTGTGGCGAGAGAGGGACTCGTAGAAAATTACAGAAAATGGTTTTAATTATTTTGCTTCAATAGCATCTGTCTGTTGCGTTCATATAAAAGCTCCCTGGGATATAGTATTGCCGTTTTTAAATCATAATCTAAATTTTAAATCTAAATCTAAAAGGCCTTCCACCCTCCTGGAAGTGATGAATAGTATTTCTCCATCTGGAGTCGTCAGAGCTGTGTATACATCCCGTCCCATCGTGCCGCGCGCCTCCGCTTTTGCTGTGCTTTTCACGCCGTTGGGTGATATTTTTGGTCAGGTGCAAATTAGCGCGAGACGGGATGTAAAGAGAGAGCTGAACGCGCTGGAGAAACATCACAGTTTACAGAACAGAATCACTTCTAATTCCAAGGGATTTTCTGGCTTATTTCGGTTCAAAGGAATAATTCAGCCATGTTCTGTATAATTCACCTTCATTTTTCTGCTTTTCAACCCTCCGGCATGCTTGAACAACTACTTTATGATTCTGTATTTTATTTAGTTTTTTATGTTTTTTTGTTTTTGTTTTTGTTTATGTTTAATATTTTATTTTGCAAAATATAACTTTACACATGTGATTCTGTTCCATATTTCATTCTGTTTTTTAGCATTATTCTTTTTTTATTTAACATTTCATTTTTTATTTAGTTTTCTATTATTTATTTAACTTCATTTCTTCATCTTTTAAAACCTCCAGAATGCTTGAAAAACAACTTTATGATTCTGTATTTTATTGTTTTATTTATTTATTTTATTCTATTTCATTTCATTTTGTTTTATTTTGAATATTGATTTATTGTACTTTTCTTTAGCATTTATTTTACAATATATAACTTTTAAATTGTGATTCTGTTCCATATTTCATTCAGTTTTTAGTATTATTCTTTTTTTATTTAACATTTTATTTTTTATTTCGTTTTCTATTATTTATTTAACTTCACTTCATCTTTTAAACCCTCCAGAATGATTGAAAAACAACTTTATGATTCTGTATTTTATTGTTTTATTTATTTATTCTATTCAATTTAATTTTGTTTTATTTTGAATATTGATTTATTGTACTTTTCTTTAGCATTTATTTTACAATATTTAACTTTTAAATTGTGATTCTGTTCCATATTTCATTCAGTTTTTTTCATTATTATTGTTATTATTATTATTATTATTATTTGCATATTATTTGTATAGCCTGCTAGGCTTCCATTGAAAGTCTGTTACTGTAAACGCATTTTTTATTCTGTTTCTACAAACTGAGCGACAGGTCAAAATGATTCCCTGAGGTAATCAAGAGCATGCCACAGATGCTGTCAATAGACATTAAGGGGAAAATGTCCCAGAATATTCCTTTCGTCTACACCAACCTCCCAATCCCGATTTTAAAAATACCAATTAAGCGGTACAAACATAAGGCAAATGTTTCTCATTAGATACAGTGGCTCTCTATAATCAAATGAGTGTTCTAACAACACTCCGGGTCATGAAAGGACTTAATTAAACAAGCTTCTGTCATTCTTACGCATGTTAAACAGTTACCACAGACCCCTTAAATCCAGCAGGGGTAATTGGGGTTGTTACAGGCTGATGCCTGTTGGCCAAGTGTGAGTGTTTCCTGAGATAAATGGAAGATGTAAGCTCTCATTGATCCGGCCAGCGCGGAGCGTGAAGGGCAGGGAGACGCCCGGATTTACGTCTGCGAAGGGAGCCGTCCGGCTGGACACTGAGTGTTTCTGAAGGAGAAAGACAAAGACAGCTGAAGTGCCGAATCCAAAAGGCATTCAGAGATCAACGCAACACTTTGATGGTCTGATGTTGGCAAAAAACACTTAAAACACCTCCCTCAGCATTAGCATCGCAGCCAGACTTTTGACTTTGGCCCAAAAGTAGGGCACATGCTTACTTATTCTGATCAATAGCTGTCCATTTAGACAGAAAAGGGCCATGTAGTCCCTCAAAACCACTTTTTTGCTTTCATCAAAGTCATGCCATTTATTCCGGACCAAGAACCAGTCACGTAGATATGAAAAACCTTTCTTCAAGTGTCCAATGTTTGTCAGGTTTGCGTGGTCCAGTTATCCCCTGCTGGTAGAGGCTGTAACTGCACCTTTCTTATGCCCAAAAAAACATCTTTCTTCGTTCATGGCCATTCAAAATATACGTATGTTCTTATGATATAGAGATTCTGATTCTGATTGTAAGAAAGCTCTTGTCTGCTGCATGACTTAAAGGTTTAGTTCACCCAAAAATGACGTTTCTTTCATTAATGACTCCCCCTAATGTCGCTCCACACCCGTAAGACCTCCGTTCATCCTCAGAACACAGTTTAAGATATTTTAGATTTAGTCCGAGGGCTTTCTGTCCTTTGAATGTAAGTGTGTGCGCACTTGCTGTCCACGTCCAGAAGGTGATGAAAACATCATCAAAGTAGTCCATATGTGACATTTGTGGGTTAGTTAGACTCTTTTGAAGCATCGACAATACATTTTGGTCCAAAAATAACAAAAAATAAGACTTTATTCAGCATTGTCTTCTCTTCCGTGTTCCTCAAATAAAGAATCAAACGGTCATGAATCATGATTCGGATCGCGTGTCAAACTGTCAAACTGCTGAAATCACGTGACATTGGCGATACGAATCACGAATCAATACGCTGATTCACGACCATTTGATTCTTTATTTGAGGTTTAAAAACAAACACGGAAGCTTTAAGTCTGCATGTATCTGCAGGACTGACCTGATATCACTGTCTTTACTGAATCTCTGGTCCCTCTCGCTGTTTGTCATGCCATTAGTTTGAGATTTAGTTTTGATCCTGGGAGATGCTTTGGTAAATGAGCAGTTTCAGTCCTCTGTAAATGCAAGATTAACTTGAGTCCTTTAATGGGAAAGGGTTAGGTGAGAGAGAACCACTTAAACATCTGCTTTTTAGTGTCCATCCTATTCTTGGATCCATTACACCTCAGAGAAAAATGCCTAAATCTGAACTGCGCACCGAGAAACCAATTACTGATAGAGTATTAAATATTATACATCATAAATGACTTATCCGTGCACTGCACATAATTATTTAGTTTTGTTTATTCATGCGCCTCGTAATCTTTCATCAAAATAACTTCCGCTCCCTCTTGTAGAGACTTCTCTTCTCTGAAGATGAGGGCGGGACAACCTGTCACTCACATGAGATCCACCAATAGCAGACCACAGCCATCCAATCAATTCCTGATGGACAAAATCAAGCCCCGCCCTACATTTGTTCTTGTTCCAGAAGCCGTTTTACTCGGATTTGCATCACAGTAGAGAAGAAAAGACAAGCGCAACTTCCGTTTCATGCCAGCATTGGAGTTCGTTGAAGGAATAGTTCACTCAGAAATAGAAATTCTGTCATTATTCTGTCAATATTCATCTTTGGTAAATGGGTTTGAAACAACATGAAACCAAATAATGACAGTAATTTGTATTTTTTATTTATTTATAATATAATAAGAATGTATTATTTGGAGTCAATAAATTATTTTTATTTTTTATTACATTTTTATTATAGGGAAACTGTTCCATTAATATTTTATTTTATATTTTATATATTTTATTTATTTTATATGCATTTAAATTTTAAAAAAAAATAGAGTTGTCTACATGCTGCAGAACTGAAGGTGTGTATGTGCGTGATAAAGACCGTTCTCTATAAACATCACCTATAAAATAGAGGCAATTTAAAGTTCGCAGGTGTGCTTTGATGTGGCTTTTTGTGGCTTGGTACTCAGCTGGACGCCAGTTGAACATCACACACACACACACACACGCAAACACACACTCACACAGAAGCAGAAAATAAAAGCCTTTCATTTTGACAACCAATCTGATGAAGGATTGTGAATCGCAGATGAAAATGGAGGAAGATGTTATAGAACAGACAAGTGTCAATTTTAATTTTCACTCTCTCACATTCACAGTCAGGACTTTCCAAAATTACTAGCCAAAATTTTCACTGCTACCAGATAGACTACCATACAGATATTTTTAATATTATCTGATAATTTGGCAGCAGTGTCACTTTAAAACATGACACACGAATCCGTTATATTGTTACACATGCGTTTTCTTTCTCAACTGTTTACGCTCACTTAAATCAGAACTGGCATGATTACTCGCAAAGACCGGCATTTTGACATTACTGTGTGTATTTGATTGTTTAAGAGCAATAAGATGGAAAAAATAGCTACATTTTGCACTGAGAGGCGGCTTTATGTGTGCGCACTTTGGGTGTTTGACCACAAAATCTGTGGGAATGAGTAAAATTATGCATGCATGCCAAAATTCAAGCCTGTAACACTAACAATATTCATCCAGAGCAAATGAAGCGAGTGAGGCGAGTGAGTGAGGAGAGGCAGGTTTGCTTGTCAGTCTCTCAAGCACAAAACCTTCTGAGCACACATTAATACCTAAGAAGAAGATGAAGAAAAGGAAGTAAGTACACTGTAAATAATTATTTAGAAAAAAAGTTACATGGTTGCCTTAAAATTTTGAGTTCATTGAAATTACATTTTTGAGTTAATAAAATGAACATTTTTTGAGATTCGACAACCTTTATTAAAATATTATTAAAAGATTCTGAAAGCATATTGGGTAATTGTGTGTGTTTTATTTCTGATGACGCAGTGAAACTTCCTGATTTATCAAATTTTTTATGTGGTTCAGATACAATAATATTTTGAGTTTCAATTTATTAAACAGATTTCCTTCATTGTATCAACTAAAATTTTTAATTTCAATTAACTCAAAATTTTAAGGCAACCAGGTTACTTACTTTTTTTAAGTTAAACCAACAAAAACCAACAAAATTTTTTTACAGTGTAGATAAAGAAGATGCAACGAGGCAAGATGACTGTAGAGCTGCTGGTCTCTTTGGTGTGTGAACACTTTATGACAAACGCCACAGTGACTACAAAAGTCTCGATAAGAGGGAGATGTTATGGAGAGGAATTACAGATCAAATAAGAATTGATGGTGAGTTTCCATCGAATCCTTTTTGATCTGCAATCAAATCCAAAGCGCCATCTATTGTCAGGGAGGGGAATTACTTGGGTATGAACACAAATATGCATCGGAAAAAAACATTTCAAAAAATGCTGCCGATAGGCACGTGCGATAATAGTCCTGGTGTACACAAGGCTTTACATGCCATTGCTGAAATACACACACACATTTGCAGGTTGGACACACGTGTCGACATGTGCAGACAGCCTTGTGTGTATGTTTGTGTGTTTATATACGTAGTGATTCCTATCACAGCACATGTCAGTAAATGATAATATGAACAAATGAATTCATTTTCTCTCTATATTTCCCTTTCACACATTCATTACAAGCCTCTATTGCTTTTCCTGGAGCACATACGTGTGTCCGCCGCGTCCATGAGCATCTCTGGTCCCTCATAAGGCCTGTTGTCAGTTTGTCATGACGATGATGGATGGGAGAGCCCATCCGCTCTGTCTCTTTGACTCGAGTGTGAGTTCATTCATGTTAAAGCGGCGCTGGGCTCTCGGTGGAATTCACATTTCCACCCAGAGAGGTCTGCGTTTAGAGACCAGGTGTCAGCGCACATCCACAAAAGACTCCACGTCATGCACATGGATGCGTATCAAACCTGTGAAATGCTCAAATTTGACTTTTGCTGTAATATTAGGCATTCACAAAATATCTAGTTATAAAATGAGTGCCCTATGCACGGCATTTATTATTTGCTGTGCTGTGCTGTTCTAGAACTTTGAATGATCACACCTACATAGGCACTTTGTATGAACACACTTAAATGTATCTAAGTTTTTGACTGTACTAAAAATACCATAATATGTTTGCTGATATTTAGGAAACATGCTAAGTATTGCTATAGTATTTTGACACCACAACAAGTTGCCAGTTGACAGAAAACACAGCGCTTTGCCATAGAAGCCAGCAAACAAACTGGGTCAGAGATCGCAGCCGAGCTAAAAATCCTCTGCATCCATCTAAATAAGCACGGATAAATCAACTCATCAACTTACAAAGTGTGTAAGTCTCCTCGCCTTCCATTGTCAATTGCGCTCGCTCCTATTGCTTGACCTCAAACTGGCAACCCGCGTGAGTGTGAGTCTGAGAAGGAAGGTGCGGGGCTTGGACTGCCCATTTCAATCACTAGCTGTCATTCTTACATGCAGCACCTTTAAATTACTTTATTGTGAGCATTTGCTGAGTTGCACAATTTTTCATTTTAACCTTCTTTTGAAGGATTTTGGAAGGCATTGGTTATCTCTAATTCTCATTTTTGAAGGATGTCATAAAGTATGGGTCATTTCCGTGTCTTCACCTGTGACTTGCATGACTTGAGAAATTTTATTGAGCCTAAATTAACTTTATAGCCAGTTTTTTTTACCTTTTATATTTCTGTCACGACCACTATCGTCAAAGATGATTGATTGACTATTAGCATACAGTTTGGATTGCCACTATGGTTCTGTTCTGGGAAAGATCTCCCTGTGGAGCAATGCAGCCTAGCAATAACCCACCTTAGGGTAAACAGAACAGAACCAACATAATGTATGGCAGATATCAGTAATATTGATATTAAATGTTTCAGGAATTTAGTCTGATTCGAGGGGAATCAGAATACCAAATCCTGACTGGATGAGAGGAGGAGCTGGGGATGGAGGAGGGTAAATGAGCTCTGGAGAACGCGATAGCTGCTGATAATACTGAAGGAGCTTATATATGTATGCTGTGATAGACGTCGTATTCCTATAGGTAGACGTGATCGGCTGACAGTCAGCTGAGGCGAGCTTTACTAACGTGACCTGCCAAAACTGACACTATGCTTGATAATATTTTTTGTTGTGTCACTCATGTCATATTTTTGCATGTACACTGAAGTTAAACTTAGGTTAGGCAATTGTAGAGAGGCTAGTATTAGCAAATGAGCTCATAAAGACTTACACATGAACGCTCACAGCGGAGTCAGCAAAGCATCATGAGAGTCACATCAAAAATACATAACATTAACATAATAATGAACATAAACAACTTACAGAGCTCTTACTAACTGTAACTGACTGCTGCAGATTCATTTCGGTTCTGAGCTAGCATGTGCACAAAGGTGAAATGTATAGATTGACAGACAGTAAGACATCCTATCATTGTGTTCGGACTAGAGCTGACCACTCATAATGGACTAACTGATAGTCGCTTGGTGGCTTGGTGGACCACAATGTTTTAGTCGGTTAGCCACAGAAAGTTTCACTGACGGACAGATCATTAATGGCAGGAAATCCAAACACTCGCCCATCATTCATCCACCTCAAATATAGCTCATCACGTGTAAGTAGTAGCAACTTTACATGTCGCTCTAACGTTAACCTGGATAAAAGTGTGCTATTATTTAGGGCTGTGTTGAAAAAATCGATTCACCAATTCTGATTTTCATATTCATTTCTAAAGATCGATCCGTAACTCAGAGGATCGATTTAATAATAGGCCTACATTTTCATTCAATTCACGCATGCGCGCGAGGTGGAAGGACATTAAAACAACAAACATGGCAGCTTTGAAAACTCCAGAACCGCCGCGGACAGAGAATACTAGAGTAGGTAAACAAACTCAAGCCGAAGCTCTCGTCACTATACCGCCGCCGCCGTGCTGAAGAAGCGCCGCGGACAGACCGAGTTTTCCTTACTCTTCCTCTTCTCTAGAGTACTAGAGTAAGGTAGACGAGTGAACTCGGGCTGCTGGATATGTCGAGAACGCGGCTTACGTCACAGCCGTTCTCACTCCAGCGTGCGCTTACTGCCAATGAAGTTGCAATGGCTGCCTTGTCATGACAGCAGCACGCGCCCTCTCCACAGCGCATGTTCGCTGACTAGTGCACTCTGGAAGGGGGATTGTTCTTTACAACCATCAATACTCCATTCATGTGCAGTTGAATGTCTATAATAATAGTATCAATATGTTGCATAACTACCGTCCTGAAATATTCAGGTAACAGCTGGAAAAAATGCTCTCTTTAAAAACACTAAAGATCGGATCGGATCAGATCGAATCGAATAATGATAATTGATTCAAGATCTTGAGAATCGGAATCGAATCAATTCTTGAAATTTGAATCGAAACCCAGCCCTACTATTAGTCAGAGCATAGCTGTGTTTGCCAGGAGAAAATGCTTGCCGCATGACTTACATACTCCGTCAGTTTCGGTCTTACAGATAAGAGTAATGCAAGCTGTAAAAGGTCTTATTTCTGTAAAATAATGTAAAATAATGAAAACAAACAGGATGTGCTTTCTGCCGTCTCAGTCTCAGTGAACATGAGAAATATATCTTACTTGAAATGAAAGCTTGAAATGTCTACTTATAATTGAACAAAGTGGAAAACAAATATTCTCGGAGTATATAATCTGTATGAAACCCCCATATAAAGACGAGTTTGCATCGACTTCATCTCTGCAACAGAAAACATTATCAATGAATTAATCAAATGTTTAAAGTCTTTTTTTTTACGACACACTTATAATCATTACGTTTGCCGGTTCGCTGTGGCAAGCTTTATGCGTGCACTCGAGCGCTTATTAGGTTATTATATATAGGCAATTAAAGGCTCATTATTATGATTTATGGTTTATTAATTTAACCGCGCAATTAGTCGACTAATCGCTTAAATGAACGACTGCTAGTCAACTAGAAAAATCTTTAGTCCGGACCGAATGCGACTGGATGAACAATTTTTGGGCCTTTATTTTTTTTTAAATATATTTAGACCAGTTCTATCGCTGATTGCTGTCAGGATGTAAAGAGAGTTTCAACCAGTATATAACAAAGTGTTTATGATAAATCAGGACCATCCCAAGCATGGGGCGAGGCCCCAAAGCGGGGGTCACTCTCAGTCCGTTCGAGATCACTTTCCGGAGGAACTCCAATAACGGACATGCAGAAGTTAATAAGGAGTTTAAGTACAGTATGATCAGTCACATGGCGTTGGATTTGTGACATTGGTCATGGTCCTAAAAAAATATTGCAGTTGTATATGTCCAAGGCTGAGTAAACCAGCCAAGCAGCTGCTCATTTGTAAGTCGCTGTGGATAAAAGTGCCTGCTAAATGACTAAATGCAACTGCAGAGATGAATGGAAATGCTAGCGGTTAAGTATTTCCAACCACCTTGATGGATTTATGTATGTTAATGTGTTACATTTGTGTGCACAGAATTTACATCAATCAAACAAACTAATATATCAAATATATTTAACGATCATTTATACAGTGTTGTTATAAAAATGTATCATCGTATTGTGGCGGTTTATGTTTTCTGTGTCACTTGAACACAATAACAACTGAAAAATCCTTATGGAATCTCCTGCAAAAGTGTGTGTATTATATAGCTGTATTGTCACCGCGAGCTCACTCTATTCCCAGGGTGCGGATGGTTTGATATAGAATAATTACACTCCAGCTCCGAGCGGGACCTTCCCAGCAGGCCATCTGAGACGGGATTTCCTGTGAATGTGTGCCGGCCGCAGCTGGGGACGAGAGATTGAGCTGATCTTGTTTTATAGAGGAGCGCAGGACAGGATCTCGGCTAGATTTCTGTGCTAGGATGAATATTTGATCCTCCTCGGTTCTGAAATGACAGCATTACAGGTGCGTCAGAACATTTGCCATTCCGTTTCTAGTTTCTAGGACACACACTCCTTTCTCAAAACCTGCACGACAGCCAGGGTTGACATGATGCCGACATCTCAGTAGTTCGTAGCAATATCAGTGTTTATTCCACAGCAAATCTAAGATATTGAACACTGTCCTTTATTTGAAAGTTTGGTCACACTTTAGATTAGGGTCCAATTCTCACTATTAACTACAACTCCTTATTACTGCTTATTAATAAGGTAAATGTTAAGTTTAGGAATTGGGTAGATTAAGGGATGTAGAATAAGGCATTAATATGTGCTTTATAAATACTAATAAATAGACAATATAGTAATATGCATGATAATAAGACTAATATAGTGAGAATTGGACCCTAAACTAAAGTGTTACCAATAAGTTTCAATATAAATATTAACAAATTAAATGAAAGGAAGCCTTCATGTGTTATTCACTATAGTAATCATTGCTTAAGGCTTTTTGAAGTGAATTATTCGAGACAAACAGCCAATAAGAAAATTAAAGAAAATGTATCAAATAAAAACAACATATATATATATATAATCTTTTTGTTAACACTTCTCTGTATTGCTGCCAATTTTCTCTAAAACATGGCTAGTTTATTTTGCCGCATAAGCACCAATGTTGAACATTTTGCACTCAGTTTATGTGTGACTGAGTGATTTATGTTTTGTGGTTTTGATCAGGTTTGGACTTGAGGTCAGAGGTTAATCTGAGGTTTATGATTCAGAATTTAAACTCCATGCATGAAATATGTCTTGTTTCTCTCCATGTGAAACGCTGACTGTTCTCCTCGCAGATTGAAGGCTTTTCTTTGTCTGCACACAAACACACACAGGCCGGTTTGATTCCTGTGCCATGAGCAGGTTTATACAGGTTTATACATACTCCAGAACAGACACATAAAGACTTTCAAATCTGAAATCATGCTGTTCTGCAGATTTGTAAGGTTCCACCTGCCGGACGGACTGTCCCGGTTCTGCAGCTGTGAGGAGTGTGTGTTGCAGTCGCTCCTGCTGTCTGTTAAGATTAGGGAGAAAAGGGCAGCTCATATATTCAGAGAAGTGTTGTTGTGCGGTCAACGGCACCTAGATGATGTTTGTATTGGACAGAATTTTGAGCAAATATTCTATACACGATTGTCAGAAATTGTATTCGTTGTGTATGCACACAATATATATATATATATATATATATATATATATATATATATATATATATATATATATATATATATATATATATATATATATATTTATATATATATATATATATATATAAACACAGCAATATTATGAAATATTATAACATTTTAGAATAGTTGTTTTCTATGTTAATAAATATTCAAATGTAATTTATTCCTGTGATCAAAGCTGAGTTTTCAGCATCATTACTCCAGTCCTCCTCAGTGTCACATGATCCTTCAGAAATCATTCTAATATGGTGGTTTGTTGCTTCACATGTTTGTGTAAACTGATTTAAAAAAACATTCAGGATTCTTTGATGAACAGAACGTTCAAAAGAACAGCGTTTATTTGAAAATAACTCTTTTGTAACATTTAAATTGTCTTTGCTGTCACTTCAAAATCTACAGAAATCTAGTTCTCCAGCAGTCATCTGTAGCATCTGATGTGATGTCACAGTGAAATGGAGGAATGGAGGGATGAAGTGTCCGAGTGCTGTAGAATATCTCCGTCCGCTGCTCTGCCATCATCAAACGCTGTTTGACAGACTCTAATGTCTCCTGATTTATTAATAAAGGCATTTATTTGATCTGTGGCAAGTTTTCTGTCAGTCTGAGGCAGACCGAGATTACAAACTGAGCAAAATACTGTGTGTGTGTGTGCGTGTGTGTGTGTGTGTGTGTGTGTGTGTGTGTGTGTGTGTGTGTGTGTGTGTGTGTGTGTGTGTGTGTGTGTGTGTGTGTGTGTGTGTGTGTGTGTGTGTGTGTGTGTGTGTGTGTGTGTGTGTGTGTGTGTGAGCCTGTTTATGTGGTTTATGAGGACACAAATTTGTATAACTACATGGGTATTACACTGGTATTACTCTATAAATGTGGTTTATGAGGACATATCAAATGTCCTCATAATTCAAATGGCCTTAAAAACATACTAAATGATGTTTTTTTGAGAAAGTAAAAATGCAGAATGTTTCCTGTGATGGGTAGGTTTAGGGGCAGTGTAAGGGGATAGAAAATAAGGTTTGTACAGTATAAAAGTCATTACGCCTATGGAGAGTCCCTGTAAACCACATAGACCAACATGGTGTGTGTGTGTGTGTGTGTGTGTGTGTGTGTGTGTGTGTGTGTGTGTGTGTGTGTGTGTGTGTGTGTGTGTGTGTGTGTGTGTGTGTGTGTGTGTGTGTGTGTGTGTGTGTGTGTGTGTGTGTGTGTGTGCGCGCGTGTGTGCGCGTTTGTGTGTGTGTGTGTGTCTGTTTGTTCAATAATAGATATTATTTATATGTGCCATAAGCAATATTTTTACAGAACAGCATACAGAAAATGTCCCACCTGACAGATATCACTGAAATCAGTGTCCTGGGAAACACGGCTGTCTGTGTCACAGCCCAGGCCCTGGAAAATGGACAAAACACACGATTGTTTAGCCAATCAGAGAGTTGATCTCACACGATTGTTTAGCCAATCAGAGAGTTGATCTCACATGATTGTTTAGCCAATCAAGAGAGTTGATCTCATACTGTCGGTCATTTTGTGTGGAAGCTTGATTCTGCCACGGAATAAAACAATTCAAAAGATAATTCAGATTTTTTTTTTAATCATAATTCCAACTTTATATCTCAATTCTGACTTTATATCACACAAATCTGACTTTATATCACACAAATCTGACTTTATATCACACAAATCTGACTTTATATCACACAAATCTGACTTTATATCACACAATTCTGACTTTATAACTCATAATTCTGACTTTATATATTGCAATTCTGACTATGTCGCAATTCTGATTATGTAACTCGTAATTTTGACTTCATGACTCGTAATTCCTACTTTATATCATGCAGTTCTGACTTTCTCGCAATTTCGAGTTTCTATCAAGCAATTCTGTGAAATAAAGTTAGAATTGAGAGATAAAAAGTTGCAATTACCTTTTTTTAATGCATTATTCTGTGGCTGAAATAAGCTTCCATAATTTTGAGCATTTCAGATTCGCTGAGATGGGATTTTGGAGAGATGAGATCAAAACATATTCACACGAGGATTGCAATTCATCTTTAATCTGGACCAGATTGCTCTGCAAGATTCTCTTTATTTTAGTGCCTCTTTTGGTAACACTGAGAATGCATTCATGTCCTTGCATTACATTAAAAATATAGTCTTGCAACCTTTCATAATGCACTTGATGCAAGTCACATAAATGAAATTAAAATGGACGATTTATTATAAATGTACGAACTGATTAAAAAGTTGTATTATTATGTACAGTATGTCTCGTAATCTTTAATCAAAATAACTTCCTCTCCCTCTTGCAGCGACATCTCTTGATGAGGGGCGGGGCAACCTGTCAGTCACATGAGATCCACCAATAGCAGACCACAGCCATCCAATCCAATCTAACCCTAAGCACAAAATCAAGCCCCGCCCTACATCTATTCTTGTTTGAGAAGCCGTTTCACTCGGATGTATGACATAGTAGGGAAGAAAATACTTATTTTTCCTGCCGACAGAAACTTCTGTTTTTGAGGTCTAGATGTGGTGTAAGCCAATAACAGCTCCAGATGTTATGCATAAATGTTATAAACTCATCCTTCAGACTATGTCCACACACACACACACACACACACACACACACACACACACACACACACACACACACACAGCTTTCCATTTTAACTCCAAACCCCAATGGCACATTTTATACGTGTGTGTGTGTGTGTGTGTGTGTGTGTGTGTGTGTGTGTGTGTGTGTGTGTGTGTGTGTGTGTGTGTGTGTGTGTGTGTGTGTGTGTGTGTGTGTGTGTGTGTGTGTGTGTGTGTGTGTGTGTGTGTGTGTGTGTGTGTGTCCTTTATAGCCAAATAGGTCTTGAACATTAAAGTTCCCTCCGGCACAAAGAAGCACAGCTCAGGACTGCACTCGTTTAACTCATCCTTGCATCATCTCTTTCCCACTTTTCCTCATGTCCCTTCAGCCCCTCCTTCTCATTTATCTGATGCTGTTCTCTCACAGAACACAAACCAATGGGTTTTCCCTCACACATTAATGCATACACTCTTAAGAAATAAAAATGAAAAGCTCTTTTCCAGTGCTAGAAAACTTCTTTAGAGTAAACATAAAAGTTGGGCATTACATATTATTTGTTTACTTTGAGTTTGTATTAATATTTTGAATGTTTTTATTTTTAAATTTTTACATTTTCATTTTGGTTACATATTAATATATTAATAAAACTAAAATTGTATCTCAATGATACTAAAACAACTGACAAGTTGCTGAAATATATTTTAGTTAAGGTTTATTTTCAGTAACACACACTAAGGCCAATAACTATATTAATAACTGAGGATGCACTGATATGAAAGGTTTGACCAATATCGATAACAGATTATTCTTTATATCTGATAGTCAGTAACCGACATATTGGCTGATAAATCTAGATCCAAATTTTTATATAATTTTTGAGAGCCTGATTACAAAAAAACAAAAGTCTTACCATTAAAAGCCATGTCCAAGCACACAATTATGATGTTTGCATAATTATTGTATGTAGGCAGCTACATACAATAATTATGCAAATATCATAATTGTGCAGACATGCTTTCCTTTTTTTAAGGTGATTCTAATCAAGCAATTCAAAACCATCAAGGCGAACAGTCAAATCTGAAATGTCTCAGCTAATTGAAATAAGCCATTATTTATCAGCTTCAACATACATTTTCCAAAAAAAACCAAAAAAAATTCAGGCCAACAACGATAACATTAAAAATGAGCATATATCCGCAAGGGCTGTCATTTAAAAAAAAATCTATTTCTAACGAATATCCAATATCAAGCAATGTATTAAAATATATATCTCTACGAGCCTACACTTGGTCATGGGCCTACGTGACAATACGTTTAGAGCGCCCTCTATTGGAGGAGATGGCAAACAATAAAATAAAAAACAAACGGTCTAATCATAAGCCACGTTTACATGCACACTCTTTTGTCATTCCGATTAGAATAATTCAGATTGAAATATTCAGTGGACTGTTTACATGAGACGTAATCTAAACCGATCTGGGGTTGACATGTGCTGACTTTCAATCGCAATCATCACAGCTTTCAGTTTGTCTGCCGCATCAGAAATGTCGACGCTGTCCTCGATCTCCAGCAGCTGGAATGTGTTCATGGATGCCATAGCAACTCTTAACGGCTACCAGGACTTATACAGTTTTATAAAAGCTATTTAATTGTTGTAAAGTGTAATAATCATCTCACAAAAAAATGTATTCTTCTGTCAGGCGCAGTTGAAGTAAAAAGTGCCCAAACGCTGTCAAGATGAGAGGGTGTAGCCAGGCTATATCTGTGTCATTATTCCAACATTTTTTTTTTTACTTTTAACGAAATTGAAAGTTTACCTCATAAAAAATGAACTTTCCTCTCTTGCCAACATTATAGGCTGGTGTGAACGCGGCGGCGGTGGTGGAGGCGCGCGCTGTATCGCGTCATATAAGGACGCACACTGAAAAGTAATTGGGTGAGGGCTGCGTTTCCCAAAAGCATCGTAAGCCTAAATTGATCGTAAAAACGATCGTACGAGTGATCTTAATATTAAGGTCTGTTTCCCAAAAGCGTAACTTAAGTAGCACTTGAAAATGATCGTAGATCTACGAGTGCTCTGGAGTAATCGTAAAGCTCTAAGTGTATCGTAAGAAGAGAGAGTTATGAGGTTACCTACAGGACAACCGGCAGATTACACCTTTAACTTTATTCAAGTGCATTGTGATAATAATATACATTTTGTTTTTGTTGTTGTTGTTGTTGTTGTTGTTTTATGAGGGCAGGTAACAAACAAAAAAATAAAAATACACATCTGAATTAAATGACAGAAAAAAAGAATAAAGAATAAAATAAATAATGTAGAAAATATACTTCAAAAACTGGGAAAAATAGAAAACCAGCCATGTATTGGACATTCCTCTGCAGTGCCCTCTTCCTTTTTGTCAGGCTTGCAAAATCCTGCCATTTCTTGCAGGTAGCAATGTCCTCCCAGATGTTTTGTTTCTCTTTGGTTGCACGATGCCCTTTAAATCTGTTGAAAATAATATCTTTTCCCGCTCCACCTCCTCTAGAAGGATATTGATTTCATCTTTTTGAAAGGTGTCTTTTCTTTTTTTTTCAGCCATTTTGTCATTGCCTCAGCCTGTAGGTAGTTGCTTATTTGCTTATAATATATATAAAAGTTGCTTATAATTATTAGGTGAACCGTTCAGAGGAATCGATTCCATATAAGGTTATATTTCAGCACTTCACAAATGGACAGCGACTCTTAAGTAGCACTTGTTAAGTACATTTTTGGGAAACGCACGTGGAATTGCTTTAAGTGATCGTAACTTTGCTCGTAGAACGCGCTCTTTATAGCTAAGATACATCGTTATTACGAAACCCGGCCCTGATCGTTTACATGGTGTAATTTTTCGTTTGAACGGTTCATGAAAAGGTTTATCCTACCCCTCTAAGACCGATTACAATTTCATTCGGTTTGGGCATTTTTATTCTGAATGAGGTGTTATGGAGCATGTTCATTTGGATTGGATTTTTAAACCGATTACAGTGCTCCATAAACGTAACTATAGACTGTAAATAAATAAAAAATGCACTGTACATGGCACTTTAAAAAACGGATAGTTTATTCAAAGTTCGATTACAGATATTTCACGTCATGTTCAAATGCATATTCGAATATCGAATAAAAGGTGACAGCCCTAACCGGCGATAGCAATATGGTGGCTGATATATTGTGCATCTCTATCGATAACGGCAAAGATATCGTTCTAAAAATCGTTCTAAATATAAAAGACTAGTAGAGTCTGCACCACAACTGCACAGAGACACAATATCATTGGAATGACTTTCAGACTGATCTTTCTTTTCAGCTGATGAACGTTAAAAACAGACATCAAATCAGTCACTTACTCTTGAGGTGCCATGTGCATGTGTGCAACGCAGCTCAATCGGTTTTTGAACAGAGCTGGTGTGTGTAGATTCCGACGCACCCCTGGGAGGGAGGGGCTAACAGATTAGACTCATGAATATTCAACATGCTAATGAGAAGCAAATGAAGGGGTCTGTGCGGATAATTAGAATTGTGGCCAGCAGGATTTGGCACGAGAGAGGGAGAGACGCTTCAGTGCTCTAATATAAATTGTAAATATGGTGTCTCTGTAGTATGCGTTTATTGACGGATAAGGTAATTTATCTGCATCATCAGCAATTGAGTCTGTCCGTCAATCACAGCGACAGTTCCCGAGAGGAGCGTTTTATTGCTCACAGGTTGCTCTTTCGTAGCTCCAGAGATTTGATGTTGAAATATTTTCTTCTGTCCCAGCTTATTATGCAGAGACAACTTTTAAGTAAGGTTGATTTCCCAAAACACTGTGACTGTGGCGCTTGCAAAACATTACGGTTTGTTTGGAGGCAGGATTAGCTGTTAGTTGTAAGTGTTTAGGAGTTTTTCAGTTAGACTTGGCTCCGTGTGGGAATTTCTCTCTTCAGAGAAGAGAGATCTCAGTTATGTTTCATTTAATCTTAATGCTTCTCCTAAATTATAATTCAGGAAAGAGTTATAAAATGAATGCAGAGCAGCTCGGATCATTCGATGAGACATATCTGAGTTCATATTGTGATCTCTGAGTCGCTGTTGTTACTGTTAACTAAAACATTAAAACTTGCTGTCAGTATTTGAAATAAAACTGGAAAAAATCCTGAACATTAGAAATACAGCTAACTGAAATAAAATACTGCAAGTTCAACTAAAATCACCAAAACTGAAATAAAAATAAACTAAAGAAATATTTATAATAATTAATACAAATCTGAACGCTCTGTTTGAAGGGGTGTGTCTGCTGTGAGACTTCAGTGTAAACGCCCACTGCTGTGATTGGCTGCTGTGAGACTTCAGTGTAAACGCCCACTGCTGTGATTGGCTGACATCTTTGCATGTAAAAAAGCTTGAATTACATGTGTAACTCTCTTAAACAAATCAAAAGCAATTAACAAATAGCACATTTTTACTATTACATCTCTCAAGGTTATCTACAGTGCCTTGCGAAAGTATTCGGCCCCCCTGAACTTTGCGACCTTTTGCCACATTTCAGGCTTCAAACATACTGTAATTTTTTGTGAAGAATCAACAACAAGTGGGACACAATCATGAAGTGGAAGTTCAATCTTTTTTTAAAAAACTGAAAAATTGGGTATGTAAAATTATTCGTCCCCTTAAGTTAATACTTTGTAGCCCCACCTTTTTCTACGATTACAGCTGTAAGTCGCTTGCGGTATGTCTCTATCAGTTTTGCACATCGAGAGACTGAAATGTTTGCCCATTCCTCCTTGCAGAACAGCTGGAGCTCAGTGAGGTTGGATGGAGAGCGTTTGTGAACAGCAGTTTTCAGTTCTTTCCACAGATTCTCGATTGGATTCAGGTCTGGACTTTGACTTGGCCATTCGAACATCTGGATATGTTTATTTTTGAACCATTCCATTGTATATTTTGCTTTATGTTTTGGATCATTGTCTTGTTGGAAGACAAATCTCCGTCCCAGTCTCAGGTCTTTTGCAGACTCCATCAGGTTTTCTTCCAGAAATGTCCTGTATTTGGCTCCATCCATCTTCCCATCAATTTTAACCATCTTCCCTGTCCCTGCTGAAGAAAAGCAGGCCCACACCATGATGCTGCCACCACCATGTTTGACAGTGGGGATGGTGTGTTCAGGGTGATGAGCTGTGTTGCTTTTACGCCAAACATAACGTTTTGCATTGTTGCCAAAAAGTTCAATTTTGGTTTCATCTGACCAGAGCACCTTCTTCCACATGTTTGGTGTGTCTCCCAGGTGGCTTGTGGCAAACTTTAAACGAAATGGCTTTCTTCTTGCCACTTTTCCATAAAGGCCAGATTTGTGCAGTATACAACTGATTGTTGTCCTTTGGACAGAGTCTCCCACCTCAGCTGTAGATCTCTGCAGTTCATCCAGAGTGATCATCGGCCTCTTGGCTGCATCTCTGATCAGTCTTCTCCTTGTATGAGCTGAAAGTTTAGAGGGACGACCAGGTCTTGGTAGATTTGCAGTGGTCTGATACTCCTTCCATTTCAATATTATCGCTTGCACAGTGCTCCTTGTGATGTTTAAATCTTTTTGTATCCAAATCCGGCTTTAAACTTCTCCACAACAGTATCTCGGACCTGCCTGGTATGTTCCTTGTTCTTCATGATGCTCTCTGCGCTTTAAACGGACCTCTGAGACTATCCCAGTGCAGGTGCATTTATGCGGAGACTTGATTACACACAGGTGGATTCTATTTATCATCATTAGTCATTTAGGTCAACATTGGATCATTCAGAGATCCTCACTGAACTTCTGGAGAGAGTTTGCTGCACTGAAACTAAAGGGGCCGAATAATTTTGCACGCCCAATTTTTCAGTTTTTGATTTGTTAAAAAAGTTTGAAATATCCAATAAATTTCATTCCACTTCATGATTGTGTCCCACTTGTTGTTGATTCTTCACAAAAAATTACAGTTTCATATCATTATGTTTGAAGCCTGAAATGTGGCAAAAGGACGCAAAGTTCAAGGGGGCTGAATACTTTCGCAAGGCACTGTATTTGTGAAAAGGGTTGATTATAGCATTATGTTTAGATCTATGGCATTATATTCAGATTGCGGCATGAAAGGTTGCAGAGATGAGCATTGTAGCCGATCACAGACATGTGGAGCGCATGAATGTAATCTTGTCATTGTAACTCGATTTCTGCAAACTAACGAATGCCTTCATAACTAACAGCACAAACACAATGTAAAGAAGAGATTCGTTGATTATAAAAAATGCAGAATGTTTCCTGTGATGGGTAGGCTTAGGGGTAGGGGCAGTGTAAGGGGATAGAAAATAAGGTTTGTACAGTATAAAAACCATTACACCTATGGAATGTCCCCATATGTGTGTGTGTGTGTGTGTGTGTGTGTGTGTGTGTGTGTGTGTGTGTGTGTGTGTGTGTGTGTGTGTGTGTGTGTGTGTGTGTGTGTGTGTGTGTGTGTATGTGAGGTGGTTTCTCTCATTAAAGGCTACAGGTCAGAGATCCACAGCACTGCAACTCAACTGCAATAGTCTGCAACCGGCAGCACAGAGAGACAGAGAGAGAAGGATCTCAAAGACTTACTGCTTCCAAAGCACTGAACCCACACAAACACACACATGCACACACACACAGATGATGCAACTTGGATTCAAGGGTAAACAGCAGTGGGGATGTGTGTTTGGATGGTAAAAGCGTGCGTGTCGCTGTGAGATGTTTGTATGTATGAGCGTTTCAGTGCCGAGAGTCTGTTGTTTTATACATGCTGTATTGGTGTGTGTTTATTTTTATAGCAGTGCATCAACAGCTTGACTAAAAATCTGGGCACATACACACTACAGTTTAAAGAACACTGCAAATGTATTGACTTCAATTGGGATGGTGCATGGCAAGGACCACAATCATGTGGCCAAAGGGTCAAAACATCCACTGACCAATGAGAATTTAAAGGTGCCCTAGAATGAGTTGAAACAATATGTTAAATTGTTCTCTGATATCTACATAGAGGGTATGTGGCTTATTTAAGGGCAAAAATTGTCCAGATACAGTTTTACAGGTTCATTTACAACCCTATAAATTGTTCCTAGGATGTAATGCTCTGTTTTTACCTTATTTGGAAGAGTCATGAATATTAATTTAAACACTTTAAGCAGAACATCTCTAATGGAGATTGATAAAATGCAGCCTTCTTGTTTATTGGTGTTTTCAGATCATCCGCGCACGAGAGAGAGAGAGAGAGAGAGAGAGAGAGAGAGAGAGAGAGAGAGAGAGAGAGAGAGAGAGAGAGAGATATGAGAGCGTGCATATGGTTGTACATGTGTACATGTTTAGGTAAAACACCAGATATTATACGTGTTCTTTTCAGAGAAAAGCTGATTAGGGGATTTAAATTACTAAAATCTGGCAACCGCACGAACGCTCTTCATTCCCTCAGACAAAACCAAAACCTGTGATTTTAGACTCGTCTTTTTTCATCAACGGTATGTCATGTTTATATAACGTTAGTCACAATATAGGCTACGCAGTGACTGTGATGGACTCTGAAATACAAGCATGCCAAAACATCATACTTAAGTTCTCAAAAATATAAACATATATATTTTTTACAAAATGAATAGCCTTGTCAAATGACTATCGTTTTAACTTATATGGTGGAAAAGGTGACGTTTGCTAGAAGGATCGAGTGAACGATCTGTAAGCAAAGTATCTACGGTTGTATTTTGTAATATAAAATAATATCACCCTTTGTCATTAGACACACTTTAGTTTTGTATGGTACTTGGAGTTTCCTGTTGTTACTGTACTAGCATCTTGGGTCATCTAGACAATGTTGTCTCTCTAAGAAACTTTCAATTTAATCAGAAATTGTTTAAACAGTCAATAAGTGGATAAATCGCTTCTTACTGCTTGCAGGAATGCAGTTGTAATTGCCACTTTCTTCAGTTTAAGACGCTGAGCGAAGCTTGCTTGAAATTGTCCGAACAAACGAACGATCTTGAATTAAATTGTTGCGGTATCGGATTATAAACATCAACCATGATTGTTGACATTTTTTATTTGTGTGAAGGGTAGAAAAGTCCTCACATCTCCTGCACAGCCTGAACATGACGTGTGTCCATGAGAGCTGTTGTTTTTGCTATCCTCGAGTGTCGCTTGTTTTCCTGCAGTCCTGATGATTCGGCTTTGTCAGTTCCTCCTGACAATGAACATGTTTGGACAGATGCAAATGTTGGGGGGCGTACAAATTAATGATCGCCAATGATTGCATCATGGTTGGGTTTATGTTGAGAAGCACTTTTTTTCCCGTGGTGTTTTGGATTCACGAGATTCACATAAGAAGTAGGAGGCAATGGCGTTTGAGACTCACAGTATGTGATGTCCATGTACTGAACTCTTATTTTTCACTATGGCAAGGTTAATAACATTTTTCATTCTTGGGCACCTTTAAGATTACTGACTCCAGTTCTTGATTTCAAACTTACTTTCATGGTGCATACCCTACTACCTGTCACATGCCTGTCCTGTCGTGTGTGCACTTGTGGGTTTTGTTATGTTGAGCATGTGCTCGTGTCCCTGTCAGTTCCCTCCCCCTTGTTATCTGATTATTGGTTAATTTGCCCCACCTGTTCTCCCTCATTATCTGCCTTGTTTGTTCCCTTTATAATCTCCTTGTGTTTGTCAGTCTGTGTTGGATCCTTGTGTAATGTCTGCGTCTCCCGTTCTCCCTGTGATTCTGTTGGTTTGTTTAAGTTTATATTTTATTATTCTATTGTGTGTTTTTCCCCCTCGTGGGTTTTGTTTTGAGTTTATGTTTATTTTGTAATAAATTATCTTTCTCTGCACTTGAGTCCTCGCACCTTTTCCTTTGTCTGTGACGTGACAGAAGGATCCAACCATGTTGAGGACTCAGCAGAGAGAGGACTCGATCCCGGAATCGCTCACCACCTGTCCTCACTATGAGCGGATTCTACGGTTTCGAGTCCTCCACCTACTTCACCAGGAGGGAATGGAGATTAGGAATTTTGCAAAGAAGTTCCTGGAGACCGCCAAGGGGCTGAGGCTCAGTGACTCTGCACTCAAGGACCTTTTTAATTATGCCCTAGATGAGCCCATGGAGTGGTGGCTCAGAAGGGCATATGACGGAGGCACATTTGAGGCAATGGTGGAAGCTATCGCCTGCCAGCAGGAGAGAGCTGCCAGGGAGATGGCCCCTGCCCTGGCAGTCCCAAGATCGGTGGTCCCTGCTCCAGTGGTCCTGAAACGGAGGAGGAGAAGGAAGTCTCCCTCCGTGCCTGTGCCGGTGGTCCCTGTGCCGGTGGTCCCAATGCTGGCGGATCGTATTCCGGTGGTCCCTATGCCGGTGGACTGTGTTCCGGTGGTCCCTATTCCGGTGGATCGTGTTCCGGAGGTCCCTGTACCGGTGGATCGTGTTCCGGTGGTCCCTATGCCGGTGGACCGTGTTCCGGTGGTCCCTGCTCCGGTGGTCCCGAAACGGAGGAGGAGGAGAAAGGCTCCCTCCGTACCTGCTCCGGTGGTCCCGATTCCAGGGGTCCCAGTACCGGTGGATCGGATTCCGGTGGTCTCTTTGCCGGCGGATCGTATTCCGGTGGTCCCTATGCTGGCGGATCGTATTCCGGTGGT
This sequence comes from Pseudorasbora parva, assembly GCF_024679245.1. Classification (NCBI taxonomy): domain Eukaryota; kingdom Metazoa; phylum Chordata; class Actinopteri; order Cypriniformes; family Gobionidae; genus Pseudorasbora; species Pseudorasbora parva. The sequence goes on from NC_090180.1 coordinate 45,182,746, forward strand.
TCCAGTACCGGCGGAGCGTGCGCCGGTGGTCCCTGTGCCGGTGGATCATGTTCCGGTGGTCCCTGTGCCGGTGGATCGTGCTCCGGTGGTCCCTGTGCCGGTGGATCGTGTTCCGGTGGTCCCTGTGCCGGTGGATCGTGTTCCGGTGGTCCCTGTGCCGGTGGATCGTGTGCCGGTGGTCTCAGTTCCGGTGGATCGTGTTCCGGTGGTCCCAGTTCCGGCAGATCATGTTCCGGTGGTCCCAATGCCAGCAGATCGTATTCCGGTGGTCCCAGTGCCGGTGGATACTGCTGGACTGGAGAAGTTTCCCCAACGCCCTGCCTGCGCCGCTGAGGCGCCCTGCTCTCCCTGCGCCGCTGAGGCGCCCTGCTCTCCCTGCGCCCCTGAGGCGCCCTGCTCTCCCTGCGCCCCTGAGGCGCCCAGCTCTCCCTGCGCCCCTGAGCAGTCCTGCTCTCCCTGCGCCGCTGAGGCGTCCTGCTCTCCCTGCGCCGCTGAGGCGTCCTGCTCTCCGTGCGCCGCTGAGGCGTCCTGCTCTCCGTGCGCCGCTGAGGCGTCCTGCTCTCCGTGCGCCGCTGAGGCGTCCTGCTCTCCGTGCGCCGCTGAGGCGTCCTGCTCTCCGTGCGCCGCTGAGGCGTCCTGCTCTCACCGCGCCACTGAAGCGTGCTGCTCTCACCGCGCCTCCCTGGCGCCCCCTGCACTCACCGCGCCTCTCTGGCGCCCTGCTCTCACCGCGCCTCCCTGGCGCCCTGCTCTACCCGCACTGCCCTGGCTGCCTGAACTCTATGGGCCGCCCCGGCCGCTTGAACTGGGTGGGCCTCCCGAACTCGGTGGGCCGCCCTGGCCATTCGAACTTTGTGGGCCACCATGGCCTCCTGAACTTTTTGTTTTCCTCGTTCCTCCCTTGTTTACCCCTCCCTTGTCTGTACCTTCTTTGTCTGTCCCTCCCGTGCCCCCCTGGTCTGTCCCTCCCGTGCCCCCCTGGTCTGTCCCTCCCGTGCCTCCCTGGTCTGTCCCTCCCGTCCCTCCCTGGTCTGTCCCTCCCGTTCCTCCCTGGTCTGTCCCTCCCGTCCCTCCCTGGTCTGTCCCTCCCGTCCCGCCCGGGTCTGTCCCTCCCGTCCCTAGTGGAGCGTCTGGTAGCCGCTCCTTAAGGAGGGGGTAATGTCACATGCCTGTCCTGTCGTGTGTGCACTTGTGGGTTTTGTTATGTTGAGCATGTGCTCGTGTCCCTGTCAGTTCCCTCCCCCTTGTTATCTGATTATTGGTTAATTTGCCCCACCTGTTCTCCCTCATTATCTGCCTTGTTTGTTCCCTTTATAATCTCCTTGTGTTTGTCAGTCTGTGTTGGATCCTTGTGTAATGTCTGCGTCTCCCGTTCTCCCTGTGATTCTGTTGGTTTGTTTAAGTTTATATTTTATTATTCTATTGTGTGTTTTTCCCCCTCGTGGGTTTTGTTTTGAGTTTATGTTTATTTTGTAATAAATTATCTTTCTCTGCACTTGAGTCCTCGCACCTTTTCCTTTGTCTGTGACGTGACACTACCCTAAAGAGCAATGTAGTCAAAACTATAGATTTTTCAAATATAAATATTTGAAATGTTTCCATTTTTCCACAGAATAGATACTGGATACCAGTAGTAGTTGAGAAAGAAAACGCACGTGTAACAGTATAATGGATCTGTGCGTCAGGTTTAAAAGTGACAGCAGCCTAATAAACCTGCTGACAAATTATGAGATAATATTCAAAATATCTATATATACCAATGTAAAAATGGTGGCCAGTGAAAATGCAAGTGGCTCGTAGCTCGTAACCATTAGCCAGAGAGAGAGAGAGAGAGAGAGAGAGAGAGAGAGAGAGAGAGAGAGAGAGAGAGAGAGAGAGAGAGAGAGAGAGAGAGAGAGAGAGAGAGAGAGAGAGAGAGAGGGAGGGAGGGAGGGAGGGAGGGAGAGGGGGAGGGAGAGGGGGAGGGAGGGAGGGAGGGAGGGAGGGAGAGGGAGAGAGAGAGAGA